>NC_135819.1:6268344-6352442 GCF_964213995.1 Mustelus asterias
TACAGTTACCAATTCTGATGATTGAGGGTCACAGACCTTGTCTCATGGGTCGAGACTGGTTTTATTAGATAAAATCGGACTGGCTGGAGATATTCGACTGTTCGGGATGAGGGTTTTCAGGAGCTCCTGTGCAGATACTCAGAGGTTTTCCAGAAGGAACTGGGCAGAATAAAAGAGGCTAAAGCCAAAATTTACTTGAATCCAGAGGCTATACCTAAATTGTTTCGAGCCTGCTCATGCATTATGCACTTCATGAAGCAAAAGTGGAGTTCAAAAGATTGGAAAACTTGGGTGTCTTGAAACCAGTACAGTTTTCTGTATGGGCTGCATGCATACACCTTATATTGAAGCCAGATTGTGTTGTAAGAATCTGCGAAGACTACAAGTTAACTGTGAACTCAGGAGTGCAGAAAGATCGATACCCCATTCCGTAAAATTAGCAGGACTTCAGTACACCAAGCTAGATTTGGGTCTTGCATATCAATAGCTGGAGCTGGATGAAGACTCCAAAAATTGGTTAGCATTAACACCCACAAAGAGTTATATCAGTGCACTCGATTGCCATTTAGTTGCCCTGCGCCATTTTCCAGCACATTATGGAAAGCCTGTTGCAAGGAATCCCCAAAGTGGTGGTATACTTGGATGATGTCCTAGTTACAGGAGCATCCCTGAGGAGCACAGTGCAAACCTGGAAGAGGTCCTTAAAATATTTAAAGAAGCGTGCATCCGCTTAAAACACGAGAATTGCACCTTCCAAGTGGATGAAGTTATGTACCTCAGTTTCAAGGTAGATGCCAACAGTTTGTATCCCTTGGAGGACAAAGTGAAAGCTATCAAAGGAGTACCACAGCCGAGGAAATGTGATAGAGTCAAAGTCTTTCGTAGGGATGGTAAATTATTATGGGAGATTCCTGTAGAATAAGTCCATGACTCTGGCTGCATTACACCAGCTTCTGAAGAAGCGTGAGCAATAGAACTGAGGAGAGGCACAAAAAGAGGTGTTTGCCAAAGTAAAGCAAGCCTTACAGTCATCAACACGACTCGTACATTTTGATCCAACCAAACCATTGGTAGTTACCTGTGATGTATCGCCATATGGAGTGGCAGCAGTCCACAAGATGTCTGATGGAACAGAGTGGACAATTGCATTCGCTGACAAAGTCAAGAATCTTATCAGATGCTGAGGAGAAATATTCTCAAATTGACAAGGAGTCTTATGGTAATCTACGCTGTAAAGAAATTTCACCAATATTTGGTGGCACGGTAGCACAGAGGTTAGCACTGTTGCTTCACAGCTCCAGGGACCTGGGTTCGATTCCCGGCTTGGGTCACTGTCTGTGTGGAGTTTGCACATTCTCCTCGTGTCTGCGTGGGTTTCCTCCGGGTGCTCCGGTTTCCTCCCACAGTCCAAAGATGTGCAGGTTAGGTTGATTGGCCATGCTAAAAATTGCCCTTAGTGTCATGAGATGCGTAGGTTAGAGGGATTAGTGGGTGGATATGGGGGTAGGGCCTGGGTGGGATTGTGGTCGGTGCAGACTCGATGGGCCGAATGGCCTCTTTCTGTACTGTAGGGTTTCTATGATTTCTGTGATATATGGGAGAAATTTCACTATTGTATCGGATCACAAACCACTGTTGAGGTTATTCCGAGAGGATAAACCTGTCCCGTCAATTGCCTCTGACAAGATTCAGAGATGGGTCTTGCTGTTGGCTGTGTACCGCTTTTCCTTCTAGCATAAACTAAGGGTGCAAATTTCAAATACAGATGCACTGAGCCGCTTCCTTCTGCTGCAGACTATAACGTCACCATATGTTCCATAAGAAACAGTATTGGTGTTACAGCTGCTAGACATTCATAGAAGAAGCCCTTCGGCCCATCAGGTTTGCACCAACATGCAAGAAACACCTGAACTCCACCTACTCCCATCTGCCAGCATTTGGCCCATGGTCCTGAATGTTATGGCATGCCAAGTCCTCATCCAGGTACTTTTTAAAGGATGTGAGGCAACTTGCCTCTACCTCCCTCCCAGGCAGCACATTCCTGACCGTCACCACCCTCTGGATAAAAAGGTCTTTCCTCACATCCCCCCTAAACCTCTTGCCTCTCACTTTGAACATATGTCCCCTCGTGACTGACCCTTCAACTCAGGGGAACAGCTGCTCCTTATCCACTCTGTCCATGTCCCTCATAATCTTGTACGCCTTGCCAGTCTCAGTTTCCGAGATAAAGTTCTGGACTGACAGGCAAAGCTGTCCAAAGTTAAGATGGTGCTACAAGGTTGACGCTATGATAAGTTAGAGCAGATCAGACTCTATCTACAATGCAGGACAGAGATAACGTGTGAGATGGTGCGTCATTGTTGGGGGAGCGGTTGTGCTATAGCGCCACCCCAAGGGCGATGGCAGGAGCTGCATGATATACACCCGGGGCAGAGCAAGATGAAGTCACTGGTCCAAAGCTATGTCTGCCGGCCTGGCGTCGACAAAGAGATTGAACGAACGGTCAGCCAGTGCCTCAGTTGCTGCCATCAGAAAATATGTATCCACATCCATAGCTGGCCGGCTATGGTTGCGTTTGTATATAGACTTTGCTGCACTGTTCATGGGACATATATTCCTCTTCGTGGTTGATGCACATTCAAAATGGTTAGATGTCCAGCTGATGGTCTACCATGGCCACCATCGACAGATTGCGGCAGATCTTTGCCATCCATGAAGTCTTAGCGTCCAACAATGGCACAGCATTTATGACCGAGGAATTCCGCCAGTTTGCCAGGTCGAATGGAATATGCCACTTTCGGTCAGCCCCTTAACACCCAGCCTTGAATGGTGAGCCGTACAAACATTTAAAGCCTCTAAGCAAGCTCAGAGGCCACTGACGTTATGCTTGGCAACACTGCCATTAAGGTCGTGCCAGCTGAATTATTAATGGAACGATGCCTATGAACCCACTTGAATTTTGTGTTTCCAAGGGGAGGCTGGAGACTAGGCAAGCCTCCCAGAAAGAATACCATAACTTGAAGAAAGCAGATAGAGCACTCAAGGTCGATGACCAAGTCATGGCTAGAAATTTGGCGGTGGATCTGCCTGGGTGCCAGAAGAATTTCATACATGTTGGAAGTACAAGGTCACCATGTAAAAAAAACACTGGATCATTTGAGGCAGAGATTCAGGGACCAACAGATGTGTCCTGCTGCGGATACAGGAGTACCAGCGACAGAGCCAGGGATACCTGCGGCCATTGTGGTGCCAAGGCAGCCTCCAGCTTCTGTAGCCGAGGAGGTAGAGGGCCCCGGGGAAGATGTCGATCCTGAGCTGATGAGTTTGCCTTTTGCTTCTGCAGGACAGGGATCAATGGCTGCTGAAGGACCCTGTATGGAGATGCAGCGTTCCGCAAGAATCAGGAAGTCTCTGGACCGACTGACTTTGAGAATGGATTTCCTGTTCGTGTCCCTAATGTGATATTGTGTCTGTATGCCCAAGTGTAATGGCATAGCTCTTTTGTTTTCGCTTATGTGTGGTCTCAAGGAGTCGGGGGGAAGGGAATGTGGTAACGTGGCTCCTTTAAGGGGTGATTCTTGGCAGGCCTCGTGAACGGGCTGGATCTTATGGAACAGCAGTGTGGGAAGCCAGGCCAATTGGGAGTGGGGGTGCATGTCCTGGTGACTGGGAGGAATTCAGTTGGAGCCAGGGAAGCAAGGAGAGCAGATGTTTCTGTCAGACCCTACAGTGTAAATAGTTATCATAGTTGAATCGGTTCTTTTGTTGTTGGAGCCAAATCGAGCCGCCGCCAGTTACCACCGACCTAAAATCTTATGTGGTTCAGTTTCATATTTTCTTTTATTATGTTCCTTTGAAGGACCTTGGGACATCTGAAAATGAATATTGCTGAAAAGAAACAAAACGTTTACTGTTAGATGTGATTTGGGATTGGGCAGCACTTGTTGAACAATCCTGAGCATATCAATAGTTACACCAACAACTAATTTAAGGTAATTAGTCAAATTCATAGTGAGGCTCATTTTCATCTTCAAGAAGCAACATATATTCATACGCAGGGAGCCATTCTCTGCAAACCAAAGAAATATGGTCAACCTTGCTCCTTTTTACAATTGCCAGGAACTAAGGAGGTTATAGTTCCATTTTTTTTCTCCAGGCTTATCCAATGTACGCTCCACAGGTCAGAGCCCATCTGTGTGATCCCCGGAACAAGGTTACAACATGCTGGTCAAACAGGTAAGTTTGAATGGAAGGTTCTGCATGGAGCTGCTCCTGTAATCACTGTTTCTCTCCCATTTCTGCCGCTGATAGGTTCACCAGTAAGACTATCAACAGCAAGTGTGGCAGAGAAATAATTTGTGATTGGAGGAGCAATGAACATCAGAGGCGGTGAGTTCAGGGTTTGGGGAGCTGAGGAATGGATCCCAGGTAGTGGGGCCCTGAGAACCAAGAGCTAGGGAGTGGGGCCAGGGAGCTGAGGGATGTGGAACAGGGCCTGAGCAGCTGAGGAGCAAGTGCCAAGGAGTGAAGATGCTGAGGATCGTGGCCCAGGAAGCAGAGATACCGGGGGCCATGACTCAGGCTTCCAGAATGGGGCCCAAATGGGCCAGAGAGGGATCTGGGTGGGCTAGGAGGCAGCAGGAGCAGGGTCCACTGAGTAAGTGAGTGACTGGAGACTGTGAGAGAGAAAGCGCGAGGGGGTCAGAAAGTGAGGGATTGGTGAGTGTGAGGGGCTCAGAGAGTTAGGGGGTGGTAACTGTGAGGGGTAGTGAGTGTGAGGGGGGGCACATACAAAAAGTGTGGACAATGCTGGCTTCCTCAATGGCAAAATCACAGCCAACTAGCGTTTATTGGCGGGCGGCACAGTGGTTAGCACCGCTGCCTCACAGCGCCAGGGATCTGGGTTCGATTCCCGGCTTGGGTCACTGTCTGTGCGGAGTTTGCATGTTCTCCCCGTGTCTGCGTGGGTTTCCTCCGGGTGCTCTCGTTTCCTCCCACAGTCCAAAGATGTGCAGGTTAGGTAGATTGGCCATGCTAAATTGCCCCTTAGTGTCAGGGGGACTAGCTCGGATAAATGCATGGAGTTATGGGGATGCGGTCTGGGTAGGGACTGTGGTTGAAGTGGACTCGATGGGCCAAACGACCTCCTTCTGCACTGTAGGATTCTATAGAATTTACTGAAATGTACCCCAACTAATCACATTCAGATGCTTTTTGTTCTAGAAATTAAAAACCCATATATTTTCTCATAACTTAGAGCCTTGGCATTGAGAACTACCCCCAAAGCTCTTCTCTGTACTACACTAAGTGTAGGAATGCCTTCTCTGTTTTTCGCTGACTGGAACTGAAAAGTGCTGAAGAAATAGTCTGGCCAGGGCAAGGCTGCTCTGCATTGTGTTTCGTGCAGTTCAGATTTGATTACCTTTGGGGCAGCATGAGTCAGAGTGGGCTCTTTTCAATAAAAAGACAATACGTGACTGCTGGCTGGAATAGCAGCACAGGAGACAGCCAAAGGTCTCATTTTTCTCACAGCTAATGGCAAGCTTGACTTCCGACCTGTGTGGCATGGTTGGCTCTTAGTATCATCAGGGCACTAGGAGATGGGCAACAAATATTACTTTGTCCATGTTGCCCACATTCCATGAGGTAATAAAAGAAACATAAAATTATCCCCGTATTTTACTAAGGGGATGATTTATCATCGTTCAGCGACAAATCTCACCCGTTATTTGATCCAACCACAGTAAAATGGAGCCAAAGACTAACAGGAAAATCTGCAAACAAACAAGGGGAGTTATTTTCACTGCTGACGTATACATGCCAACAAGGGTAAAATCTAAGAGAACCAAAGCCAAGACTCCTTGGATGGTGAGGGAGATATAATGTGGGAAATGAAAAAAGAGGGCACATGATGCATGTCAGGTTAATTCTTCATGCGCAAATCTGACCAAATGCAATAAGTTCCGAGGAGAAGAGAGACTCGTAAAGAGAGAATTTAGGAAGAGAATTAACATTCCGTTCCCAAATGACGTAGGCAATGAAAAGCTGCTCCCATTAGTTGATCGTACAAGGACTAGGAGATGAAGGTTTTAAATTTTGGGTGAGAGATGCAAGGAGAATGTAAGGAAGAACTTTTTATGCAGCAAGTGGTCATGACTTGGAATTCGATGCCTACGAGGGCAGTGGGGGTGATCAATAATTTCAAAAAGAAATTGGATGGGCACCTGAGAGAAATAAACTTGCACAGCCATGTAGATAAGGCAGAGAATGCAACAACTGGATCACTCTACAGTAAGCTGACATGAGTTTGATGGACTTGATGCATTTTCTCTGCTGTAATAAAGAAATTTGGGATGTCAGCTACAACTCTCACCAACTTTTACAGATGCATCATAGAAAGCATTCTTTCTGGTTGTATCACAGCTTGGTATGACTCCTGTTCTGCCCAAGACCCCCGCAAGGAACGATAAAAGGTTGTGAATGTAGCGCAATTCATCACACAAACCAGCCTCCCATTCATTGACTCTGTCTACACTTCCCGCTGTCTCGGCAAAGCAGCCGGCATAATTAAGGACCCCACGCACCCCGGACATTCTCTTTTCCACCTTCTTCCTTCAGGAAAAAGATACAAAAGTCTGAGGTCACATACCAACCGACTCAAGAACAGCTTCTTTCCTGCTGCTGTCAGACTTTTGAATGGACCTACCTTGCATTAAGTTGATCTTTCTCCACACCCTAATTATGACTGTAATACTACATTCTGCACTCTCTCGTTTCCTTCTCTATGAATGGTATGCTTTGTCTGTACAGCACGCAAGAAACAATACTTTTCACTGTATGCTAATACATGTGACAATAATAAATCAAATCAAGTAGTAATTCTGTAACTTCTAATACCTACAAAGGTATTTCCAAATATCAAGTTGATTCTCTCGTTTGAATAATGATACATTCTCAAGTCTAAATCCTTCAGCCAATAATGATCGAATACAAAGTGAATATGAAAAGCTTCCTGTTTATAGCTACACACCAATAAAATATACTTTGTGAACTGATTAAATGGTTAGTTTCCATGCTGCCAGTCCTTACTGGATAGTATTGAGTTTCCATCCTGACAAGATTCAAATTCCTGCGAAGGATAAAATGGAACATCAGCATTAAAATTTTTTGTTTTGGTCAATTTTCTCCCTTTCCTCTCCCTGCACAGTTTATTGGAGGCTAGGAAACCCCTGGTTTCTCATTCCAATGGTCATTTTTCACATCTGAACCTGGGCATTTGGCAGACAATTCTCAGATCGGGAACATGGCAGTTTAACTAGTCCTGTTCTCACCCAACATCCAAACATGAAGAACAAAATTTTCCCGTCCCACCCGCCACAGGAATCGTCGCAGGCAGGTGGGCAGACCATGCAAAGGTCCGTTCACCGCGGCTGGGGGGTTGGGAAAGATTTGGCACTTTGGGGGCAAGCACGGCCGGAAAATCCCGCCCATAATTTCTAGCAGGGTTCAGGTCCCCGGCTGATTTTAACCTTCCTAATGTAGGGTTAATGAGACCAATTGTAGCACTCCAACTACTGCCCTTGCTGAGATCAACCAACAAAGCGCAAACTAAGAATGGAACCTGCAACCTATTGCACTCTGTAGTTTAATAATCTCCTCCTTTAGGTAACAGCAGATCTAAACCCTTAATGATAAATGGAGATTTCTGTATGGGAAGGGACAATAGACAATGCAGCAATTTTAACATTACAAGGAATTGCTTAATGCTTCACAGCTGAGGCTTTGATCTGAGCAGGACTTGGAAGGTTGGGGGGGGGGGGGGGTGACTAAATATTCAGTCAATAGTTACATTTTAAGGAGGCTTTTAAAGATGGAAAAGGAAGAAACAAAGAAACAAGCTGTGGGAGGGAGAAAGTTGAGAATTGTGTTGCAGATGATGAAGTTGGCTAGTAACTAGCGGGGTACCTCAAAAATCAGTTCTTGGGCCCCATCAACAATTTTGATGCGGGGACCAAATGTAGATTTCCAATTTTGCGGATGACACAAAATTAGGTGGGAATATGTGTTGCGAGGATGATGCAAAGAAGCCTCAAAGGGATTTGGACAGGCTAACTGAGTGGGAAACAACAAGGCAGATGGAATATAATGTGAATAAGTGTGAAGTTATTCATTTGGGTAGCAGGAACAGAGGTGTGGAATATTTCTTAACTGGCAAGAGATAGGGAAGTGTTGATGTCCAAAGGGTCCTGGATATCCTTGCTTACAAGTCACTGGAAGCTAATATGCAGGTCCAGCAATCAATTAGGAATGCAGATGGTACGTTGGCCTTTTTGCAAGAGATTGGAGTAAAAGAGTAAAGGTGTCTTGCTTCAAAGTCTTGGAGGTTACCATTGACCAGAAAGTGAACTGGACTAACTATATAAATACTATGGCTACCAGAGAAGGTCAAAGGCTAGTAGGGATCCTACGGTGAGTAACTCACCTCCTAACTCCCCAAAGTCTGTCGACCATCTACAAGGCACAAGTTAGGAGTGTGAAGGAATGCTCTCCACTTACCTGGATGAATGTAGCTTCAACAACACTCAAGAAGCCCAGCACCATCCAGGAGAAAGAAGCCTGCTTGATTGCTGCCCCTTCCACAAACATTCATTTCTTTCACCACTGACTACAAGATACACTGCAGGAACTCACCAAGGTTCCTTAGGCAGCACCTTCCAAACCCACGACCACTACTATCAAGAAGGACAAGAACAGCAGATACCTAGTGTGACATTAATGTACCTTTAAGAAATCTTTTTTTTAAATTATGTCCTCTGCAGCTATAACAGCTTTGGTTTTCATTATTGCTAGGCTATCTGGAGAAGTCCTTTAATTGCGACTTCAATGGCTTAAATGGGGTTTTGTTTATTTTTACTCTGGGCCTCAGGTCCTTTCTGGAATTGTTTTATGACCCTGCATTGTTAAGAGGAAGACTGGTGTGCAGGTCATGTGTTTTGGACAGTTTTATTTTTCTTCCTAGTGAATTCAAGGTTTCATTTTCTGTTTGGTTGCTGGCTGCAGTTTTCGCTTAGAAGGAAGTGGACATCAGACTGAAAGTAGTGTTTTTCTCTCTCTCTCTCTGGTATTGGAAATTCTGCTGGTTAGCTGAAAACAAGGCTACTTGCCTTTCTGGAGTGGAAAATCGGCTGTTGATGGTTGGCTTGCCTAGAGTCTGTCTCTCCCTGGTGTTCTGGGAAGCTGTTCTGACTTCAAACTGTTCTGGGTGTATCCAGAGGGCTGCTAGAAGTTACAAGGCTGAGAAGTAAGAGTTTCAATTCTCCAACCAAAAGACTCAGTTCCAGTATCATGTGAGCATTCATATTTTCTGTGCTCAACCTATGGCAAAGGTTTTGTTTATGGGATCCGTTTCATTGGAACGGTATTCAGCTGTTGAGGTCGATACTATATCACGATTGTTTTTTCTTTGTTTGTAAATGGTAAAAGGTATTGCTAATTTTCTTTCCATACATGTTAACTGTCTTCTTAATTAAACTTTGTCTGATAAAAGCTCCCTTGTGGGCCATTTGAATCATACCTGAAGTGAAATATCTCTTGCTCACCCTAGCCAAATTCAAAGTGCAAAACTTATGAACCAGGTGGACTTCATAAAGCGCTTTGGAGTTTCTGACCTGAATTATAACACTAGGGATACCACCACCTAGAATTTCCCCTTCAAGCCACTCACCATCCTGAATTGGAACTATATCGCCATTCCTTCACCATTGCTGGGTCAAAATCCTGGAATTCCCTCTCTAACAGCACCGTGGGTATACTGACATTGCAACGGTTCAAATAGGCAGTTCATCACCTTCTCAAGGGCAACAAGGATGGGCAATAAAAATGCTGGTCTAGCCAGCAATACCCACATCCCGTAAAAATGAATTTAAAAAAGTATAGCTCCACTGGGTATTGTGTACAGTTTTAATCTCCTTACCTAAGGAAGGATATTATAGCCACTGGGAGAGTATAGGAAAGGTTCATCAGACTAATCCCTGGGATGGCGGGACTATCATATGAGGAGAGATTTAGAAGACTGGGCATAGGTCTTCCCTAAAGTTTAGTGAATGAGAGGTGATCTCGTTGAAACATATAAAATTCTTAAGAGGCTAGTCAGAGCAGATGTGGAAAGGGGGCTTCCCCAAACTGCAGAGCTCTAGAACCAGGGGAAACAGTTCCAGATAAGGGGCAAGCCATTTCGAACAAAGATGACGAGTGATTCTGAATCTTTGGAATTCTCTGCTTCAAGAGAGCTGTGAATGCTTAGACACTGAGTGTGTTAAAACAGAGATTGATAAATTTCTAGATATTAATAAAATCAGGAGATATGAGGATAGAGGAGGAAATAGCACTGAGATAGATGGTCAGCATGATCTAATTGAATGGTGGAGCAGGCTCAAGGGGGTGAAATGCCTATTCCTGTTCCTAATTGAGGCTAACTATACTGAATGGAGGTTAGTAAGTACTGGGTGGTATTGGGGGTGGAGTTTAATCAAGGAGAGGGCAGTAGAGTTCTGGAGGAATTGGAGTTTATATTGAGTGAAACTCAGGAGCACCCCCGCACCCCCCTGCCTGCGACGTAATCAGGTTCGCATCCAGAATAGGCATGAACCTGATTTCCATGCACTTAAATCTCATTATACAGCTTAACGCTTCCAGAATCGTTAGATGTTCACCCCCACCCATGAGGTACGTGGCAGGGCAGTGCCTTGGCACTGCTCCCTGGCAGTGCCAGGTTGGCAGTGCCAGGGAGCGGAGGGGATGATTTGGGATTGGGCGGGTGGGGCGGCGGGGGGGGAAGACTAAGGAACACTTTCAAATTTAGCAGAGAGTGCTTCAATCAGGCTAGAAAAGGCAGCTGCAAAACGAGCAAGTTTCACACTGCTTTTCTCATCAGCCTCACCACTCTAATTTTGGGAAAATTCCTCCTGCTTATTGCCGCATTGTCTATCTGCATCCTCACCCGGAGTACATGGCAATTCAGATAAACACTCTGTAAAATATGAAAGCGGATGGTTTGTGATGGGTAAGGGGTAAGGTTTGAATCTGAGCTCTCGGCTCTAACACAACATTGCGGCTGTACTCCAACTGGCAAGAACAGGAATGGAAGTTTATAAAAGTCCATGGTGTGAAGGTTGTGATAGCAGCTGAACAGAACAGAATCGATCACGCCAACGTTGATGGCAACAACATCGGGCCTGTCAACAACTTGACCACACAAATGCAATCACACAGCACAGCGACAGTCATAGAATGGAGGGTGATGTGCAAAGATAAGACTGTGTAACATTGGCCTTTACATGAAAATAAACGGACCACAAGCTTATTTCTGAGAATTAGTAGACTGAGGCTATACTCATTGGAATTCAGAAGAATGACGGGAGATCTTATAGATAGATATAAGATTATGAAGGGAATAGATAAGATAGAAGCAGGGAAGTTGTTTCCACTGGTAGGTGAAACTGGAACTAGGGAGCATGGTCTCAAAATAAGGGGGAAGTTAGGACTGAGTTGAGGAGGAACTTCTTCACACAAAGGGTTGTGAATCTGTGGAATTCCCTGTCCAGTGAAGCAGTTGAGGCTACCTCATTGAATGTTTTTAAGGCAAGGACAGATAGATTTTTGAACAGTAAAGGAATTAAGGGTTATGGTGTGTGGGCGGGTAAGCGGGCTGAGTCCACGAAAAGATCAGCCATGATCTTATTGAATGGCGGAGCAGGCTCGAGGGGCCAGATAGCCTACTCCTGCTCCTAGTTCTTATGTTCTTATAATTAGAAGGCCCAGCGTAGATAGAGTACGTAGAGAGCTTGCTTGCAAATATCTCTGCAACATAGATCACTCACCTCATTTTACACCGTCACTTTTTGCTCCGTCTGAAATGTAACAGAGATATTAATTAGAGTGAACAGGCAAATGTTAATGTGCCAATTTGTTAAATGTAACTTCACACATTCAGAAAACAAAATTCCATTTAGATATGAGCAGCCCTAACAGAACAGACAAGGTTTGTCTTGAAAAGATTTAAACAGTTTATTTTCCTCCCAAATTAATGTTTTAATTAAATGTTAATTATAGAGTCATAGAGGTTTACAGCATGGAAACAGGCCCTTCGGCCCAACTTGTCCATGCCGCCCTTTTTTTTAAAAACCCGTAAGCTAATCCCAATTGTCCGCATTTGGCCCATATCCCACTATACCCATCTGACCCATGTAACTCTCTAAATGCTTTTAAAAGACAAAATTGTACCCGCCTCTACTACTACCTCTGGCAGCTTGTTCCAGACACTCACCACCCTTTGTGTGAAAAAATTGCCCCTCTGGACACTTTTGTATCTCTCCCCTCTCACCTTAAACCTCGAGTTTTCGACTCCCCTACCTTTGGGAAAAGGTATTGACTATCTAGCTGATCTGTGCCCCTCATTATTTTATGGACCTCTATAAGATCATCCCTCAGCCTTCTACGCTCCAGAGAAAAAAGTCCCAGTCTATCCAGCCTCTCCTTATAACTCAATCCATCAAGTTCCGGTAGCATCCTAGTAAATCTTTTCTGCACTTTTTCTAGTTTAATAATATCCTTACTACAATAGGGTGACCAGAGTTGCACACAGTATTCCAAGTGTGGCCGTACCAATGTCTTGTACAACTTCAATAAGACATTCCAACTCCTGTATTCAATGTTCTGACCGATGAAACCAAGCATGCCGAATGCCTTCTTCACCACTCTGTCCACCTGTGACTCCACTTTCAAGGCGCTATGAACATGTACCCCTAGATCGCTTTGTTCTGTAACTCTCTCCAACTCCCTACTATTAACTGAGTAAGTCCTGCCCTGGTTCAATCTACCAAAATGCATCACCTCGCATTTATCTAAATTAAACTCCATCTGCCATTCGTCAGCCCACTGGCCCAATTGATCAATATCCCGTTGCAATTGGAGATAACTTTCTTCACTGTCCACTATGCCACCAATCTTAGTGTCATCTGCAAACTTACTAACCATGCCTCCTATATTCTCATCCAAATCATTAATATAAATGACAAATAACAGTGGACCCAGCACTAATCCCCTGAGGCACACAGCTGGTCACAGGCCTCCAACCCTCTACAACCACCTTCTGTCAAGAAACCAATGGTGTATCCATTTAGATACCCATCCTGAATCCCGTGAGATTTAACCTTATGCAACAACCTACCATGCGGTACCTTGTCAAAGGCCTTGCTAAAGTCCATGTAGACAACATCAACTGTCCTGCCTTCATCTACCTTCTTGGTTACCCCTTCAAAAAACTCAATGAAATTTGTGAGACATGATTTTCCACTCACAAAGCCATGCTGACCGTCCCTAATCAGTCCTTGCATCTCTAAATGCCTGCAGATCCTGTCTCTCAAAATACCTTCCAACAATTTACCCACCACAGATGTGAGGCTCACTGGCCTGTAGTTCCCAGGCTTTTCCCTGCAGCCCTTTTTAAACAAAGGCACAACATTTGCCACTCTCCAATCTTCAGCCACCTCACCCGTGACTATCGATGATTCAAATATTTCGGCTAGGGGACCTGCAATTTCCTCCCTAGCCTCCCACAATGTCCTGGGACACACTTCATCAGGTCCTGGGGATTTATCTATCTTGATGTGCTTTAAGACTTCCAGCACCTCCTTCTCTGTAATATGTACACTCCTCAAAACATCAATATTTATTTCCCCAAGTTCCCTAACATCCATGCTTTTCTCAACAGTAAATGCTGATGAGAAATATTCATTTAGGATCTCACCCATCTCTTGTGGATCCGCACATAGATGACCTTGTTGATCCTTAAGAGGCCCTACTCTCTCCCTTGTTACTCTTTTGCCCTTTATGTATTTGTAGAAGCTCTTTGGATTCTCCTTTGCCTTATCTGCCAAAACAATCTCATGTCCCCTTTTTGCCCTTCTGATTTCTCTCTTAACACTACTCCTTCACCCCCTATACTCTTCAAGGGATTCGCTTGATCCCAGCTGCCTATGCATGTCATGTGTCTCTTTCTTCTTCTTGACCGGAGCCTCAATATCCCAAGTCATTCAGGGTTCCCTACTTCTGCCAGCCTTGCCCTTCACTCTAAGAGGACTGTGTTTACCCTGAACCCTGGTTAACACACTTTTGAAAGCGTGCCACTTACCAGGCGTCCCTTTGCCTTCCCACAGACTCCCCCAATTAACTTTTGAAAGTTCCTGCCTGATACCATCAAAATTGGCCTTGCCCCAATTTAGAATTTTAACTTTTGGGCCAGACCTATCATTCTCCATAGCTATCTTAAAACCAATAGAATTATGGTCACTGGTCCCAAAGTGATCCCTCACTAACACTTCTGTCACCTGTCCTTCTTTATTTCCCAAGAGGAGGTCAAGTTTTGCCCTCTCTCTAGTTGGGCCATCCACATACTGAATGAAAAATTCCTCCTGAATACGCTCAACCAATTTTTCTCCATCCAAGCCTCTAATACTATGGCTGTCCCAGTCAATGTTGGGAAAGTTAAAATCTCCGACTATTACCACCCTATTTTTCTTAGAGCTATCTGTAATCTCCTTACATATTTGCTCCTCAATTTCCCACTGACTATTTGGGGGCCTATAGTACAATCCTATCAAAGTGATTTCCGCCTTCTTATTTCTCAGTTCAACCAGATAGACTCAGTGGCTGAACCTTCGGATATATCCCCTCGCAGTTCGGCCATGATGCTTTCCCTAATCAAAAGTGCAACTCCCCCAGGACCTGAGGAAGGAGCAGCTAATGCAACTAATGACCTTGAAGGAAGGTCCTGAGAAGGAGCAGTGCTCCAAAAGCTCATGATTCCAAATAAACCTGTTGGACTTTAATCTGGCATTGTAAGACTTCCTACTGTGCCCATCCCAGTCCAACGCCGGCATCTCCACATCATATTTAAAAAGATCACCTTACATTTATATAACACCTATCACAACCTCAGGAGTTCCCAAAGAGCCTTTACGGCTAAGGATATACTTTTGAAGTGTATTAATTTCAAAACGTACAAAATGCGATTATTAATTTGTATATAACAAGGTTTCACAAACAGCATGGTGATAATGGACATTCCCTCAATACTGCTTTGGGAATGCCATTCAACATTTTGTGCTCAATTCTCTGCAGTGTGATCTGATCCTGCAGCTTTCTGAATCGGAAGTTCCTGAGGTTTGTATATGTAAAATAGCCATTCTGGTGATGTACCCAAGATCTGCCCATGGCACCTCAGCTCAGCAAAGGACTGAATGCATTCTGAACATGAGGGGAGAAGGAAATAACCGGTGCTGTGCATCTAGCCATAGTGGTGTGACAGTGCAGTGGCTATGTTGCTGGACCATTAATCTGTAGCTTTGGTGTCAAGTTCAAATACAAACACAGCAGCTAAAAAATTTAAATTCAACAAATTAAATAAATCTGGAATAAAAGGGTATTATCAGAAATAGTCACAACAAAGTTACCAGATTGTCACAAGAACATATCAGATTCATTAATGACCATTAAGGAAGGAAATCTGCCTTCCTTACCTGGTCTGGCCAATCTGTGACTCGAGACCCACAGCAATGTGGTTGATTCTGAACTGTCATCGGAAATGGCCAAGAAGGCCATTCAATTGTGTTCAACCAGCTTCTTCTCAAAGGCAATTAAGGATGGGCAATAAACATTGGCCTTGCCAGTGATTCCCACTGCCAATGAAGGAATTAAAACAAGGATAGCTTTTGCATAGGGAAAGGAAAATGGAAAATTAACCTAAAAAGTGATTAAATTAGTAAACTTGCCTCATTTGGTAACATTCTTGACTCGTTCAGAAAAGTAAGGGTTTAAACCTGATTTCTGTAGTTTGAGCTCATAATCTTGGCACATGCTCCAGGGCAGTACTGAGGGAGTCCTGTTGTGTTGGAGGTGCAGTCCTTTGCAAGAGATAAACTGAGATTCCTCCTAATGGTTGTTAATGATGTTTTAAAGATTGCCTGGTATTATTCAAGGATGAGCTGGAAGGCGTGTTGATGTCCTGGTCAGCATTCCTCCTCCAACCAACACCATCCAGAACAGATTAACTGTGTATTCATTTTATTATCTCCTGTGAGATAATGTGTGTATTATGATTATACAGGCCTATATAATACTTGTTGCACCTAAGAGTAATTTCAATGTTTGTGAGACTCTTTGAGGCATTCTGAGAGATATGATATTAATGCAATGTTCTCTCTAACGTACAGATAATGCGGTCAGCGTGTCACAGCAGAGTTCTGAAACTTCAGCTTCACATCTGTAATTTTCTCTTTCAATCAGGTAAAGTAAAATGTTGCTATTTCTATTCGGACCAAGGCAATGTTTGTAATTTATAAATCAGACATTTCCAAAAGCTATCCCACTTAATGTGGTGCTTTGAGTGTGTACAATGCATCTGCATCAGACTTACGTTTTCTTTGCACTAGTATTCTTATTTGGGTGAAGAAAGCAGGCCAATATCAGTAATATAATAAAACACACGATAACAGCTAAAATAACTGGAAAGAAAGGGAGAAAAATGGGTTACCACAGCAGAAATTAAAACTGGAGCAGGGGAAGTCCCCTGCACTATACAGCATCTACTTGATGCACAAACACATCAGTAAAAAACTGAGTACTAAATATACTCCCAATGAGGGAATGTTCAATTCACTACTCCACGAATGTTATGCTCCATCATGTAACAAGACAGGCCTCCTTATTCTGATATAAAAGCAAAATACTGCAAATGCTGGAAGTTTGAAATAAAAGCTGAAAGTTCCGGAAAAACAGCAGGTCTGGCAGCATCTTTGAAGAGAAAAACAGGATTAACGTTTCAAGTCAAAGAAGAGTTCCGAAGAAGAGTTATTTTCAACGTGAAACATTAACTCTGATTCTCTCTCCACAGATACTATTAGATCTTCTGAGTTTTTCCAGCATTTTCGGTTTTTAATTACTCTTTATCCTGATTGATAGATTCACAAGTTGAGTTATTGGAATAAAGTAGCTTGTTTTGGTTATTTAGTCATGGGTAGAATGGAAGATCTTGAGATGCAGTGGGTAGCCAGAAGCTTTGGGTTCAAGTCCCACTCTGGGAGTTGATGTTCACAGATGGTGCATTCGTAACAGCCAAACAGGTTGATTGATAATCAACCTGCAAATCCTTCCAATATATTTATGGCAGGTGGTAAGAGAAAGATAATCTCCTAGTCTGCCAGAACCCGCAGAAGGCAACAGCAAAACACTGTAGTACCAGAATAATGGATCAATACATACAGTCCACGGTCACCAATGCTCTCTTAGGGCTTGGTGCCTGGAGAGAGAGAGAGAATCATAGCAGACCATCTGTCCGAAGGTGAAAGAGTGGTGTGTGGAAGCATTGCCTAAAACTAGGTGAAGTTAATCTTCAGATATAGATGCACTTTATGTTAATGGGTTGTGTATGCCATTCCAATCTCTCTGTACTCCCCAAGTAGATCCCCATAATGCAGCAATATGAAAAACAATATTAATAGGAAACGTATCCATCCCTTCCCATCAGCAGTAGCTGAGCAATATTCCAGCATGTTCTCTATTTAAAGGAGACAAATGGTTCAGCTTTTAACAGTATCCAGTTTCAGAAAGAAAGGAGTGCTGGGAAGTTGCAGATCTCCATTTTAACATTATTCATCAGCACTCCAGGATCACTGCACATTAAAGTACATGTTCTCAATACTATTTCTTAACCAGCTCCTGCGACTTACTCCAAATTAGTGCAGCAGCACTGGAAATGAGCACATAATCTCCTCACCCATGGTGTGAATTTATGGGAGAGTGTGCTGGGTAATTTCCCCCATGTGGAGACTGAATGGTCTAGGAATGGGCTAAAGTTTCAGCCATTCAGAACAGAAGGTCCCAGTGCAGTCTCTCGTTTGTGGAGTTTGCTGATCTTACCCAGGACAATGTTAGGGGAGCCACAACTTTCTGTAAAACCCCCGCGGTTAGGAAGCTGGGGAGGGCACTACGGCATAATGGCCAATGTGATAGCCCCATCCTCCTCACCCCCAAACTGCCAACCTATCTCCGGAAGGCCATATACTCCAGCCCATGGTGTTGCATTGAGTCGTACAAACCAGGAAGCTTTAATCCTTGTTTGGTGCCGAGTTGACTGATCTCAGCCTGGGCAGCAATTGTGGAGCGGAGGACAATAATGAAAAGGGAGCCAAAATGTTGCCTGACGAACTCTCTACCCTCAGCACTTTCTGATCTTTTTCTTTCTATTTATAGCCACAAATAATTCTGTTCTTAGGGTCGTAGCTGGTACTAGCTTTTCAACTGGGGCAGTCAACTCCAATTCCATTTACCAAACCTTCTCCTGTGTTCCTCCATATTCCTTTTTTTACAAATACTTATACAATTCTAATTACAATATTCCAGTCTCTGTTTGGGTTTCTGAAAGGAACTTCATATTCCCACAAACTTGTGTGAAAGAAAATCTGATTTCACCTTTGTCCTACTAATCTTACATTTGTGTCACTGTGTGCCTTACTACGAACTCTCATTCCAGGAATCATTCTGTTGAGTTCTTGCTTAGCCTTTCCATGACTCTAAAATCTTCCCTATCATGGGATTCCCAGAACTGCATGCAATAGGCCAAATGGAGCCTGATGGATGTTCAGAGTTGGGTATAAAGCTCAGAATTCCACTTATCTTTTGGAATTACTCCATCAACTCTACTAATCTGTCAAAGATGTTAGCCTGGATTTACCCATGGGTGCAATATCAGCAGGGTGGTACAGTGATCCTCCATAGTAAGGTCTCAACTTCCTGAATTATCTGCATTAAGGGGTGGGCAGCCCAGACTCTGCTGAGGATGGGGGTTGAAATCTGCAGCAACAGACCTTGGGAGCTGGCTGTAAAGGGAGGAAGAGGCAGGCAGCCACTCAATTGCCTGCAAATATGTTTATTTTTGCTTGCTGGTGCATTAAGAATGCTTACGCTGATTGCTTTTTATTGAAACCCTTGCCATACTCGATACACAATAAGTAGTCTCACAACACCAGGTTAAAGCCCAACAGGTTTATTTGGTAACACGAGCTTTCGGAGCATTGCTCCTTCATCAGGTGAGTGACTCTGAAAGCTCATGCAACCTGTTGGACTTTAACCTGGTATTGTGAGACTACTTACTGTGCCTACCCTAGTCCAATGCCGGCAACTCCACATCATACTCGATACAGGGGACTAACAACATCCAACTAGAAATTAAACTTTGGACTTTTCTGTAGTGAAAGGGTCAGCTATCTTTTATATAACCGTAATGAACATTACTGGAGCTGTATGGGTTTTCATAGTTACCAGTCATTCCACTACTCACTGATAACAATCATTCTGAAGCGTTTTTGCCCGATTATCCAATAATTATTATGCTCAATAGTCGGCCGACGTTCATGCTCATGTTTATGTTCGTGTTCATGAGCAACGTTGTGGTGCTTATTAGCCTGCTTCAACTTTTCATCTTCTAAGTCTGGAAAACAAGGAAAAATTAGTTTGAAAGGCATGAATCGTGGACTATAACAACACCAAGCCGGGATCTGAATAAGGATAAAAAGCAAAAACAATCTGCTGGTGGTTGAAATCTGAAATAAAAATGCTGAAATTACTGAGCAGGTCAGGCAGCATCTGAGCAAAGAGAGATGGACATTTGTTCCCTCCACAGATGCTACCTGACCTGCTCTTTATTCCAGTATTTCATGCTTTTCTTTTAGGGTATGTGAATTTGTGTGCATGTGTTTCAGTGTTTGAACTTTGCTTACACTTGTGACTGGTGCCTCTGGCTACAATGAGAAAAGTCAGTAACTGGGAAAAAAAATACATATAATTTGGAATTTGGGAACACTTTGATAAAATGTAACAATACTTGAAGTATGAAACAAATACCAGTTACCCACTGTGCCTTTGGGGGACTCAAAACCATCTCAAGTCTGCCTGGTACCCTCTCGTCCCTCCAATCACTTCCGCCAACACATATAGCAAAATCTTAAGTGATTGTTTTGTCTTATGGAAGTGTGCTACTGACATAAAATCTCCATTTTATAACATTACAACCAGAATTGCTTGTAATAGGCCAAGTGTGGTCTAACCAAGATTCAGTACAAGTTATTTTGCATCAATTGCATAGAAATGATTGTCTGCCAGTTAGTCATAATACACTGGCTACAGGGGAGAAACAGAACAATGATTTCCTGAAATTATATAATGATAACACGTATGAATGGGCCCAATCCTGTCACATCACTTCAGGCAATTAAGCATGAGCTTTGTTCTTGTGTTATGCATTAACTCACTCACGATATTAACAACTATTTAATTTTGATAACTTTCTGCAAGACTCCCCAATCCATTGGATCGGTGTATGCAGAGGAAGAAAAAGTCATATTAAAGCTTAGAGGTTACACTGCAATGAAGTTACTAGTGAAAATCCACTAGTCGCCACACTCCGGTGGCTGTCTGGGTACACTGAGGGAGAATTTAGCATGGCCAATGCTGTGGGAGGAAACCGGAGCACCCGGAGGAAACCCACACAGAGAGAATGTACAGACTCCACACAGACAGTGACCCAAGCCGGGAATCGAACCCGGGTCCCTGGCGCTGTGAGGAGGCAGTGCTAACCACTGTGCCACCCTACAATTATTTGTAAGGGTCAGCTAATAACTGCAAGTAATGTTCTAAATGGATTTTTATTCATATTAAGGGGAGCAGATTACCCTGTAAGGGAGGAAGAAGGAAATAGGCGTTTGCAGTTGACACAGCAATTGCATTACTGGAATGCTGAACTCTGTCAGAACCAAATTAAAAATCAAAAAAAAAAATCAGTGACTAGTGGCGTGCTGCAGGGATCGGTGCTGGGGCCTCAACTATTTACCATATACATAGACGATCTGGAGGAGGGGACTGAGTGTAGGATAACAAAGTTTGCGGATGATACAAAGATGAGTGGGAAAGCAAATTGCGTGGAGGACACGGAGAGTCTGCAGAGAGATTTGGATAGGCTAAGTGAGTGGGCAAGGATCTGGCAGATGGAGTATAATGTTGGTAAAGTGTGAAGTTATCCACTTTGGAAGGAATAATAGTAAAATGGACTATTATTTAAACGGTGAAAAATTACAACATGCTACTGTGCAGAGGGACCTGGGGGTCCTTGTGCATGAATCACAAAAACTCAGTTTGCAGGTGCAGCAGGTGATCAAGGCGGCAAATGGAATGTTGGCCTTTATCGCGAGAGGGATGGAGTATAAAAGCAGGGAGGTCATGCTGCAACTGTACAGGGTGTTGGTGAGGCCGCACCTAGAGTACTGTGTACAATTTTGGTCCCCTTATTTAAGAAAGGATATATTAGCTTTGGAGGGGGTACAGAGAAGGTTCACCAGGTTGATTCCGGAGATGAAGGGGTTAGTTCATGAGGAGAGATTGAGTAGACTGGGCCTGTACTCATTGGAGTTTAGAAGGTTGAGGGGAGATCTTATAGAGACATATAAGATAATGAAGGGGCTAGACAGGGTAGAAGCAGCGAAGTTATTTCCACTTACAATGGAAACAAGAACTAGGGGGCATAGCCTCAAAATACGGGGGAGTCAATTTAGAAGAGTTGAGGAGGAACTTCTTCTCCCAGAGGGTAGTGAATCTTTGGAATTCTCTGCCCAATGAAGCAGTAGAGGCTACCTCGTTAAATGTGTTTAAGTCACAGATAGATAGATTTTTAACCATTAAGGGAATTAAGGGTTATGGGGAGCGGGCGGGTAAGTGGAACTGAACCCACTATCAGATCAGCCATGATCTTATTGAATGGCGGAGTACAAAGAACAAAGAACAAAGAACAGTACAGCACAGGAAACAGGCCCTTCGGCCCTCCAAGCCTGTGCCGCTCCTTGGTCCAACTAGACCAATCGTTTGTATCCCTCCATTCCCAGGCTGCTCATGTGACTATCCAGGTAAGTCTTAAACGATGTCAGCGTGCCTGCCTCCACCACCCTACTTGGCAGCGCATTCCAGGCCCCCACCACCCTCTGTGTAAAAAACGTCCCTCTGATGTCTGAGTTATACTTCACCCCTCTCAGCTTGAGCCCGTGACCCCTCGTGATCGTCACCTCCGACCTGGGAAAAAGCTTCCCACTGTTCACCCTATCTATATCCTTCATAATATTGTACACCTCTATTAGATCTCCCCTCATTCTCCGTCTCTCCAAGGAGAACAACCCCAGTCTACCCAATCTCTCCTCATAGCTAAGACCCTCCATACCAGGCAACATCCTGGTAAACCTTCTCTGCACTCTCTCCAATGCCTCCACGTCCTTCTGGTAGTGCGGCGACCAGAACTGGACACAGTACTCCAAATGTGGCCTAACCAGCGTTCTATACAGCTGCATCATCAGACTCCAGCTTTTATACTCTATACCCCGTCCTATAAAGGCAAGCATACCATATGCCTTCTTCACCACCTTCTCCACCTGTGTTGCCACCTTCAAGGATTTGTGGACTTGCACACCTAGGTCCCTCTGTGTTTCTATACTCCTGATGACTCTGCCATTTATTGTATAACTCCTCCCTACATTATTTCTTCCAAAATGCATCACTTCGCATTTATCCGGATTAAATTCCATCTGCCACCTCTCCGCCCAATTATCCAGCCTATCTATATCCTGCTGTATTGCCCGACAATGCTCTTCGCTATCTGCAATTCCAGCCATCTTCGTGTCATCCGCAAACTTGCTGATTACACCAGTTACACCTTCTTCCAAATCATTTATATATATCACAAATAGCAGAGGTCCTAGTACAGAGCCCTGCGGAACACCACTGGTCAAGAGTAGGCTTGAGGGGCTAGATGGCCTACTCCTGCTCCTACTTCTTATGTTCTTATGCTGACTGACAATTTTCATTCAGGCTTTTCTTTGGAGGTGTAGTTGTCTGTCCTGGGTTCTTTGTAAAGGTAAACTGTAATGAGAGTGATGTCCTCCATTCCCAATGTTTTTTGTTTGAAGTCACTGAACCAAGAGACAGTTTTTGGCAGTGGCAATGGAAATGCAGGTAGGCTGCACCAGTCTATCTAGTTTGGGTCCGTTCAAAATGTACTTAGCTACATTTATTCACCATGTATTGTATCACAGCTCTGACCTTATCAAAGCTATTAGTGACACTGAAATAAATCAATCAAATAACTTGGCTGGATCACAACTGAGTGAGGACTGTTTTCTTTGTTATTCCCTAAAGAGAGAGCTAAGAAGAGCCAGGAGGGGACATGAGAAGTCTTTGGCAGGTAGGATCAAGGAAAACCCTAAAGCTTTCTATAGGTATGTCAGAAATAAAAGAATGACGAGGGTAAGATTAGGGCCAGTCAAGGACAGTAGTGGGAAGTTGTGCGTGGAGTCCGAAGAGATAGGAGAGGCGCTAAATGAATATTTTTCGTCAGTATTCACACAGGAAAAAGACCATGTTGTCGACGAGAATACTGAGATACAGGCTATTAGACTAGACGGGATTGAGGTTAATAAGGAGGAGGTGTTAGCAATTCTGGAAAGTGTGAAAATAGATTTATCCTAAGATTCTCTGGGAGGCTAGGGAGGAGATTGCAAAGCCTTTGTCTTTGATCTTTATGTCGTCATTGTCTACAGGAATAGTGCCAGAAGACTGGAGGATAGCAAATGTTGTCCCCTTGTTCAAGAAGAGGAGTAGAGTCAACCCTGGTAATTATAGGCCAGTGAGCCTTACTTCTGTTGTGGGCAAAGCTTTGGAAAGGATTATAAGAGATAGGATTTATAATCATCTAGAAAGGAATAATTTGATTAGGGATAGTCAATACGGTTTTGTGAAGGGTAGGTCGTGCCTCACAAACATTATTGAGTTCTTTGAGAAGGTGACCAAAGAGGTGGATAAGGGTAAAGCAGTTGATGTGGTGTATATGGATTTCAGTAAAGCGTTTGATAAGGTTCCCCATGGTAAGCTATTGCAGAAGATACGGAGGCATGGGATTGAGGGTGATTTAGTGGTTTGGATCAGGAATAGGCTAGCTGTAAGAAGACAGAGGGTGGTGGTTGATGGGAAATGTTCATCCTGGAGTTCAGTTAGTAGTGGTGTACCGCAAGGATCTGTTTTGGGGCCACTGCTGTTTGTCATTTTTATAAATGACCTGGATGAGGGCGTAGAAGGATGGGTTAGTAAATTTGCGGATGACACTAAAGTCGGTGGAGTTGTGGACAGTGAGGAAGGATGTTGCAGGTTCCAGAGGGACATAGATAAGCTGCAGAGCTGGGCGGAGAGGTGGCAAATGGGGTTTAATGCGGAAAAGTGTGAGGTGATTCACTTTGGAAGGAGTAACAGGAATACAGAGTACTGGGCTAATGGTAAGATACTTGGTAGTGTGGATGTGCACAGAGATCTCGGTGTCCATGTGCATAGATCCCTGAAAGTTGGCACCCAGGTTGATAAGGTTGTTAAGAAGGCGTACGGCGTGTTAGCTTTTATTGGTAGAGGGATTGAGTTTCAGAGCCATGAGGTCATGCTGCAGCTGTACAAAACTCTGGTGCAGCCGCACTTGGAGTATTGCGTATAGTTCTGGTCGCCGCATTATAGGAAAGATGTGGAAGTACTGGAAAGGGTGCAGAGGAGATTTACCAGGATGTTGCCTGGTATGGTGTGAAGGTCTTATGAGGAAAGGCTGAGGGACTTGAGATTCTTTTTGTTAGAGAGAAGAAGGTTAAGAGGTGGATGATATTGGAATAGTGGATGATATTGGAATATGGATGATATTGGAATAGTGTAGGTTAGATGGGCTTTAGATTGGTTTCACAGGTCGGCGCAACATCAAGGGTCGAAGGGCCTGTACTGCGCTGTAATGTTCTATGTTCTTTGTACGCTTGGTTTGATCGGTCAGAACATTGAATGCAGGAGTTGGGACGTCTTGTTGAAGTTGTACAAGACATTGGTATGGCCACACTTGGAGTACTGTGTACAATTCTGGTCACCCTATTATAGAAAGGATATTATTCAACTAGAAAGAGTGCAGAAAAGATTTACCAGGATGCTACCCGGACTTGATGGTTTGAGTTATAAGGAGAGACTGGATAGACTGGGACTTTTTTCTCTGGAGCGTAGGAGGCTTAGGGGTGATTGTATAGAGGTCTATAAAATAATGATGGGCATAGATCAGCGAGATAGTCAATATCTTTTCCCAAAGGTAGGGGAGTCTAAAACTAGAGGGCATAGGTTTCAGGTGAGAGGGAGAGATACAAAAGTGTCCAGAGGGGCATTTGTTTCCACACAGAGGGTGTTGAGTGTCTGGAACAAGCTGCCAGAGGTAGTAGTAGAGGCGGGTACAATTTTGTGTTTTAAAAAGCATTTAGACAGTTACATGGGTAAGATGGGTATAGAGGGATATGGGCCAAATGTGGGCAATTGGGATTAGCTTAGGGGTTTAAAAAATAGGATGGCATGGACAAGTTGGGCCGAAGGGCCTGTTTCCATGCTGTAAACCTCTATGACTCTATGACCATCAGAAGTAAATCTTTCAAAGTGAAAAAATACTTTGGTGTGTTCTGTTCACAAAAGCAGGACAAATCGAATCAAGCTTAATACAATCTCATCAGGCTACTCACAATCAGCAGCAAAATGATAGAAGAGATTTTTGCCAGGAATATCCAGCAGCACTTGTGCATCAACAACGTTCTCATGGATGCTCAGTTTCGGTTCCACCAAGGTGCTTCCTGACCTGCTGAATATTTCCAGCATTTTCAGGTTTTATTTCCGATTTCCAGCATCTGCAGTATTTTGCTTTTGTCTCATTACAATTTTGATCCAAATATGAACCAAAGAGCTGAATTTCAGAAGTTAGGTGAGAGGTACTATCCTTGACATCAAGACAGCATTTGACCCATCAAGTAGCATAAATGAGTCCTTTTACAACTGAATTAGTGGAAAACTCTCCACTGGTTGAACTTATATCCAGCACAAATGAAGATGGCCACTGCTGTTTGAGGCCAATCATCTCAACTACAGTTCTCTCAAGGCTCAACCAACTGTTTCATCTTCTCTCCTTTTTTCTATCAGAAAGTCAGAAGTAGGGCTGTTTGCTGATGAATGGATAGTGTTCAGATTCATTTGCAACTCTGCAGATAATAAAGCAGTCCACAATTGCATTCGGCAAGACTTGGACAACATGCCAGCTTGGAGTTAGTGGCAAGTAACATTTGTGCCACTCAAGTGCCAGGTAATGAACATATTCACAAAAAAACAGAATGGTAGCATCGGTGTTATATCAATGTGCTAGAAATCTGGTCTAATGATCCCGAGATGCATCAAGGGAGTTGGGGGTTTAAATTCCATGAATTAATTAAATCTGGAATAAAAGATAGTTTAAGTAATGGTGATCATGATCCCTAAAAGGAACATTGGTGAATCTGATGAGTAAAAACTCATCGGATTCACCAATGTTCTTTTTAGGGAAGGAAATCTGCTGTCCCTATCTAGATGGTTTATATGTGACTCATGTATTTGGGACATCCTGAGGTTGTGAAAGGCATTTTGTAACTGGAAGTCCTTTTTCTTTCTAATTTTTTGACATATCTTTGTTCTTGCTCCTCCCAAAACTCTTTAATTTCCTGTGTTGTAGTTTGTGTCTTTTCTTGTGAAGCATTTATCTAGTTAAGGTGCATTCTTCACTTCTCCTTGAGTTGTCTGTCCAAAGGCAGGTCTGACCCATTGCGCCACGAACTCCCTCAAGGGTAGTGAAAGGAAGCAGGTCCTGAATCCACCCAGCCAGACGGGGAATTGGACCATTGCTGTTTGTACCAATCTGATCTGCATCAGCCATCAACCAACTGCTTCCCACCCCCAATCAAGGAGTCCAAGTTACTGTGGTAACATACAATGTTACATGCATGTTGTAGCCATGGGTAATGATGGTAGACACTCCAAATTCTTTCCATCACGCAGCTGACCAGGAATCTCTACCAATCTGACCGTTGACATATTTTGAAAGCATTTACCAGTTGATATCTGCTTGGCCATCAAGTCCTGGAGTGGGATCTGAACTCGGAGCTTTTGGTTCAGAGGAAGGGATGTTATACACTGTGCCAGAAGACCTCCTAAGATGAGATGCACTATATGAATATAAATTCTTGTTAGGTTGAGTTGAGTAACACTGACAAGCCCTCACAAGCATCTCTATGCGCACAGCTAGTATTCATTACGCAACGTATGGATTGTATTGGTAAGGCTGTGTCCATGGTCTAATACTCGAACAAATAGAATCAAATACACAAATTTCAATCAACAGTCAACTGTCCTGTTGCCTTCAATGCCATTTGTTCACCCTACAAGTTTGAAACTGGGAGCATCAAACAAGGCAGGTTGGGTGGGGAAAGAAGGTGCAACATTAGAAGTTATACTAAATAAACCGATCCTACCCGATGCAGTAAAACCAGAAAGGAGGGATTCCTGTGTCCTTTGTAGATCACATCTTCATTCTCCACAACCATCAAACAAATTTCAAGGTTAGAACTTCTTTATCTTTTGGCACGGTGATTTACTTTTGACTACAACTGTTTCGCACACCTGTAAACGTCTTTTCAAATGACTCATGATGTGGCATTCTGTTCCTAAACTGGATTCTTCCATGATTTTCATTCCATTCATTTCGAAAAGCAGGGTCTGAAATGAAATATTCGGTAACTGTACCATCAGGATTTGCTACATGCATCAAGGTAAGAGATCAGTTTTCTCTCACAAATTGCACCCACACTACCCTCGGATTATTGCATTCCTCAGTGCATTGGGACAATCAGAATAGAAGATCAAAGTACAGTCTCAACCGACTTTTGTGCTTCATGAGTTTAAGTTTAGGTTTACTTATTAGTCACAAATAAGGCTTACATTAACACTGCGATGAAGTTACTATGAAATTCCCCTAGTTGCCACACTCTGGCGCCTGTTCGGGTCAATGCACCTAACCAGCACGTCTTTCAGACAGTGGGAGGAAACCCACGCAGACATGGGGAGAACGTGCAAACTCCACACAGGCTGTTACCCAAGCCGGGAATCGAACCTGGGTCCCTGGCGTTGTGAAGCAGCAGTGCTAACCACTGTGCCGCCCCACGATTGTCTTTGATATATCACCTGCAGCGCAAATAACTGCCTGGAAAGCAATTCT
This sequence comes from Mustelus asterias, assembly GCF_964213995.1. Classification (NCBI taxonomy): domain Eukaryota; kingdom Metazoa; phylum Chordata; class Chondrichthyes; order Carcharhiniformes; family Triakidae; genus Mustelus; species Mustelus asterias. The sequence continues at coordinate 6,296,567 of NC_135819.1, forward strand.
TTAATTTTCATTTAGGTTGTCCCAAAGAATGACATAAATACTGTTTGTGGAGATGTGCCTGGGCTGGATAATTCCATTGGTCTGACCAGTACAGACACATGGCACCAGTGTAAATGTCTAATAGTCTAAAACAGGGGTCTCCAAACTTTTCAGTACGAGGGCCACATTGTATATTTTACACATTTTTGGGGGCCAAAGAAAAAAAATTAGTTTTATAAATGAATGAATAAAATTTAAATGAATGAATAAGTTTTATTTGGATCATCTTTGTAATCAGCATGATATGATTCAGAACAAAAGAGAAATGTGACAATTACCAAGAAACAATGCCGTGCCTACACTGAGAAATGATATATAATGAATAAAAATGTCAAACATTAGCAAATGCTCTGACAAAATAATCAATTACTTAACTGCAGATGAGAAAAGCAGGCTATTCATTTTTTAATTAATTTTATTTACTGAAATTTTACAAATGTTTACTTGAAATGAGAATTTGCCCAATTGTGTGGCACACAATAAGAAAAATAAACACGCCCCAAGAAAGAACTTCAGTAAAACAAAGCAAAGAAATTCAAAATAAACTTGAACCATTAATAAAGGTCGAACAAAAATCAATTCAGTCTGCACCTTTCTACACAATTCTGGCAATTGGAGTTTTCAATCGCAACCAACAAATCATGAAGTTTTGCACAAGATTAATGGGAATGATGGAACTGCTTTTTAAATTTCAAAATATTGCTGAACTGAGGTTTCAAGCTTGAGGAGCCAATTATTAGAATGGACTTCAAATGCTCATCGGATAAATTTGCTCGATATTTGGACTTGACATACTTCATTTTTGAAAATGTTTGTTCACACAGGTACGTTGTACCAAAAACTGATACAAATCCACAAGCAAATCACTTCAAATTTGGAAACTGCTCAGGCTGCAAAGATTTATAAAATTGGATCAGATTTCCTTCTTTATACTTGTCTTTCAGCATCTCATCTGATTGGAGATCAATAATTTCCATTTGAAACTGACTTGGGAGTGTTTCAACATTGCAGCCAAATGGATTTTGAAACAGCTTTATTTCATCTGTGTTTCCATCAAGATCAGAAAATCGTTCCTGAAATTGTTTTTGCAAGTCCTTAATGATTTCTGTTGCAAATGAAGAGGGAAATTCTGCTTCACTTTCTTCATGAAATTTTTCACAACATGGAAAATGAACCAAGTTATGGACTTTCAGCTGTCCTTGAAATAGTATCAGTTTTGCTAATGCCTTGACATGTGCGAATAGATCACAAATCAAATTTGTTTCATCTTGCAACTTCAGATTCAATTGATTCATATGGCCTGTCACGTCTGCAAAAAATGCCAATTTCCAAAGCCAGTCAGTGTTTGATAAAAGTGGTTCGGGTCGATTCTTCTCTGTGAGAAAGGAATCAATTTCCTCTCTGAGCTGAAAGAACCGTGATAGAACCTTTCCACAACTAAGCCATCGAACTGCTGTATAATAAGGCAAGTCACCGAACTCAGAATCAGTTTCTTTCAGAAAATCACGAAACTGGTGATGATTAAGCCCGTGAGATCGAATGAAATTCACTGTTGAAACAACAGTGAACGCAAAACATATCCACATATTTTCCGCACAATGCTTGTTGATGGATAATGCAATGCAGAAACATGGACTTTGAGAATCCACCAACCTCACAAGCTTTTGCGATTTGTCCAACCAAACCTTTCTTCACCCCAGACATGTTCTTTCCTCCATCAATTGTCACGCATTGCAGTTTATTCCACTCCAGGTTATATTCTAACACAGTTTTTTGAAATTCTTTGAAGATGTCTTCTCCAGTTACTGTGCTGTGCATGCTATGCACTGATGCTAATTCTTGTGTCACATTAAATTCACCGTCGACGCCACGGATGAATACTAGGAGTTGTGATGTGCCACACACATCAGTCGATTCATCAAGTGCGAGAGAATACAACTGAAAATTTCTTGCTTTGTCTGCAATTTGATGAAATATATTGCTTCCTATATCCTCAATTCTACGAGCAAGTATTTGACGCAAGACTGATGATTTTGAACAGATTTGCTTTTTCTGGGCATAACTCTTCCACTGCTTCCATTATACACTCTTTGATGAGATCTCCATTGGTGAATGGCTTTCCTCTTTTAGCTAACACATAAGCTAGTTTGTAACTGGCCCTGGTTAAAGCTTCATTTTCAGTTATCTTCTGCGTAAAAAAAACTTGTTGGGAAAGCAACCTGCGTTGCATTGATTCAAATTTTTCCAAACACTGTTTCTGTGAATTGTGAATAACTTGGTTCATGTTTGGTCTCATTGTACTCCTTCAAAACTGCAACAGTTTCGTTGCATATGACACACAAGGCTTTATCACCTGCTTGTACAAAGAAGTACTTTACACCCCATTCTTCATTAAACAGGCGGCACTCACTGTCCACTTTTCTTTTCTTTTTTCCTTCCATAACTGAATTGGTCAGAATTGCCGCCATCATTGTTCTCGCTCATTTCAGACAGATGGAGCTTACGGATTGGATAAAGCAGCTGTCACTCAGTCAATGCAGAGTGGCAATTGGATAACAGATGTCTCAATTGCTGATTCGTTTAATGAACTGTCAGTCACAGGACGGCAGCTCTGATTGGACACTAGGCCGGTAAAGAGGGCGAGGATTCCCATGGGTCCTTCAGACACCGCGCGGAGCGGCAGCAAATGTCCGGCCTGTGGCTTCCGTCCCCGCGTCCGGATCCTGAGTCAGCAGCGGGGTTCCGGACGCGGGAGTGTTTTCGGCAGCAGGAATCTCGTCCCGCCCCACTGGCTGCGGACCAGATGTTAGCCCGCTGCGGGCCGGATGTGGCCCGCGGGTCATAGATTGGAGACCCCTGATCTAAAAGGAAGGCGGAAACAGGAAAGAAAATCGAAGAATGCCATGGAGCGAGAGTTAGAAAATAAGGAGAAACAAAATATAGGAGATAAGTTTCATGTGATATTGTGGACAACATCTGTTAAATCAGGAACTGGCCTAATCTAACAACAGCTGGACAATGGGTCTCACTATAGTCCACCACTGTGCTTTGCAACAGAGTAACCAGAAGCTAAATTTCATCGTTGAACAGCTTGATGAAATGGTTTAGTTTCAGCAACATAAGGTTTTCTCCCATCCAGTTTTTTTTATCCCTATCGTGCTGGCATATGGTCCCATGGCCATTAGCAACCATGATGAGGAGATGCCGGCATTGGACTGGGGTAAATACAGTAAGAAGTCTCACAACACCAGGTTAAAGTCCAACAGGTTTATTTGGTAGCAAAAGCCACTAGCTTTCGGAGCGCTGCTCCTTCGTCAGGTAAGTGACGAAGTCACAGAACTCCCACTTATCTGACGAAGGAGCAGCACTCCGAAAGCGAGTGGCTTTTGCTACCAAATAAACTTATTGGACATTAGCAACCATGCAGTACCTCACTAAAGTGGCCATTCTTCATGTGAAAACTTAAGGCAGTGAGCAACAGCTGTGGCTGGCATCACAGACAAATCCAATCCTGAGTTCAGCTGGTAAATGTGCCTTTTCGTGCAGCGGCCACTGGCTAGCAACCAGGAGCAGAGACCACATCTCATTTCCCCCTCCTTGGTCATAGCATATCGTGCCCAAATGTAGTATCCCTCCTGACTCAAATTTGAATGGAGAGAGAATCCTCAAGTTTAGTTACAAAATTGAGCTATATTTTTATTCTTTGTGGGCATTTTTATAATTTTTTTAACTACATCCTTAAAGTTACAAAGCCAATGCTCAGAATGGACTGGGCAAACCCCAATCCATTCCTTGCTTGCTCCAAAAACCGAATTCAAAATCCAACTGAATCCAATTCAAGGTCCCCATAAGACAGACAAACAAATCCAAGCTGACAAGATGAGGCATTGCACCCCATCTTGGGCTTGATCTGATGCTTGATCTTAGCCAAAAGGCTGAGAGCATCATTGGCCAGGCCAGCATTTGTTCCCCTTGAACTGAATGACTTCCAGCCATTTCAGAAGGAAGTTAAGAGTGAACCACATTTTCTATCAGCTGTCAGGGCAGGAGTTGAACCCAGAACAGACTCGATTACGAGTCAGTGACGTTGCCACTACATCACCCTCTCCCCTAGCTAGAGATAATACAAGACAAATTAGCGAGCTTAATAATCAGACCCCCAAAAATCACATGATCTTTGTTAATTAGTTTGGCTCACTAATGAGGGGGCACGGCTCAAGAAATTAGATGACAGGACAACAAGAAAGACTTTGGGCAGCAGGGAACTTTTGTATGCTCTTCCTATTGTTCTTTCCAACACTTTTCATTCTTTAAATAAAGAACAAAGAAAATTACAGCATAGGAATAGGCCTATTGGCCCTCCAGCCCAATGCTGATCCAGATGTCCTAATTGAACTAAAACTAAACCTCCACATATAAACAATATTTCAACAAAATAATGCAAGAACTTTCTGCATGTCAGTCCAAGCATTGGTTAATTGCACTGTGGAATGATCTCTCACCTTCTTCAGTGAGTTTTGCACGGTCACACACAGAGACGCACTCTACTAGCCTATTTTCTCACATGCTCAATGATTAGTTTATTCTCTCCACTGTCATCCAGTTGCACTGCTTTGCCTGGTTCCATTCTTATTCATCTTATTCTCTTCCAGCTCCTGCAGTTACCTCTAGTGTCTCCCAAGGATCTATCCTTGATCCCCCTTTATTTCTATTCACACTTTCATCCCCCTTCCCCACTGGGACAACATTCAAAAACATGCAAAGTTCCACATATATGCTAGGATATCCACCACCTCTGTCGCCCCTCTAAATACAGTAAGAAGTTTAACAACACCAGGTTAAAGTCCAACAGGTTTATTTGATAGCAAAAGCCACACAAGCTTTCGGAGCTCCAAGCCCCTTCTTCAGGTGAGTGGGAATTCTGTTCACAAACAGAGCATATAAAGACACAAACTCAATTTACATGAATAATAGTTGGAATGCGAATACTTACAACTAATCAAGTCTTTAAGAAACAAAACAACGTGAGTGGAGAGAGCATCAAGACAGGCTAAAAAGATGTGTATTGTCTCCAGTGAAACTCTGTGGGGGTTACAAATAGTGTGACATGAACCCAATATCCCGGTTGAGGCCACCCTCGTGTGTGCGGAACTTGGCTATCAGTTTCTGCTCAGCGACTCTGCGCTGTCGTGTGTCGCGAAGGCCGCCTTGGAGAACGCTTACCCGAATATCAGAGGCCGAATGCCCGTGACCGCTGAAGTGCTCCCCAACAGGAAGAGAACAGTCTTGCCTGGTGATTGTCGAGCGGTGTTCATTCATCCGTTGTCGCAGCGTCTGCATAGTTTCCCCAATGTACCATGCCTCGGGACATCCTTTCTTGCAGCGTATCAGGTAGACAACGTTGGCCGAGTTGCAAGAGTATGTACTGTGTACCTGGTGGATGGTGTTCTCACGTGAGATGATGGCATCTGTGTCGATGATCCGGCACGTCTTGCAGAGGTTGCTGTGGCAGGGTTGTGTGGTGTCATGGTCACTGTTCTCCTGAAGGCTGGGTAGTTTGCTGCGGACAATGGTCTGTTTGAGGTTGTGCGGTTGTTTGAAGGCAAAAAGTGGGGGTGTGGGGTTGGCCTTGGCGAGATGTTCGTCTTCATCAATGACATGTTGAAGGCTCCGGAGGAGATGCCGTAGCTTCTCCGCTCCGGGGAAGTACTGGACAACGAAGGGTACTCTGTCCACTGTGTCCCGTGTTTGTCTTCAGAGGAGGTCGGTGCGGTTTTTCGCTGTGGCGCGTTGGAACTGTTGATCAATGAGTCGAGCGCCACATCCTGTTCTTATGAGGGCATCTTTCAGCGTCTGGAGGTGTCTGTTGCGATCCTCCTCATCCGAGCAGATCCTGTGTATACGGAGGGCTTGTCCATAGGGGATGGCTTCTTTAACGTGTTTAGGGTGGAAGCTGGAGAAGTGGAGCATCGTGAGGTTATCCGTGGGCTTGCGGTACCGTGAGGTGCTGAGGTGACCGTCTTTAATGGAGATGTGTATGTCCAAGAATGCAACCGATTCCGGAGAGTAGTCTATGGTGAGTCTGATGGTGGGATGGAACTTGTTGATGTCATCATAGAGTTGTTTCTGTGATTGTTCACCATGAGTCCAAAGGAAGAAAATGTCATCGATGTATCTAGTGTATAGCATCGGTTGAAGGTCCCGTGCGGTGAAGAAGTCTTGTTCGAACCTGTGCATGAAGATGTTGACATATTGAGGTGCGAATTTGGTCCCCATGGCTGTTCTGTGTGTCTGGATGAAGAACTGGTTGTTGAAGGTGAAGATATTGTGGTCCAGGATGAAGCGGATGAGATGTAAAATTGCATCTGGAAACTGGCAGTTGTTGGCGCTGAGCACTGAGGCCGTTGCAGCAATGCCATCGTCATGGGGGATGCTGGTGTAGAGTGCCGAGACATCCATTGTGATGAGGAGCGCTCCTGGTTCAACTGCTCCATGTGTGCCGAGTTTCTGTAGGAAGTCCGTCGTGTCGTGACAAAAGCTGGGGGTTCTTTGTACAATGGGTTTCAGGATGCCCTCGACATAGCCGGAGAGGTTCTCGCACAGGGTCCCATTGTCCGATACGATGGGACGGCCGGGTGTGTTTGCCTTGTGTATCTTCGGGAGGCAGTAGAGATCTCCAACGCGGGGAGTACGTGGGATGAGAGCACGGAGGGTGTTCTGAAGGTCTGGATCAAAGGTCTTGATCAGAGTGTTGAGTTGATGGGTGTGTTCTTTGGTCGGATCTGCAGGTAACTGTCTGTAGTGTTCCTCGTTGTTTAGTTGTCGGTACACTTCTTTGCAGTAATCCGTTCTGTTCAGTATGACGATGGCCCCTCCTTTGTCTGCTGGTTTGATGACAATGTTGCGGTTGGTCTTGAGAGCGTGGATGGCGTTACGTTGTGCTTGGGTGATGTTCGGGGCTGTCTTGTGAGTGCGGCTGATGAATTTGGTGTTGACGCACCTCCTGACGGCTTGGGCATACATGTCAAGTCGAGGGCAGCGGCCTTCCGGCGGAGTCCAATTCGATTCTTTCCTCTTCGGATGCACTGCGGATCTCTCTGTCAGCTGTTCCGGTTCATTGGCTGTCTCGTGTTCGTTGTTGGCCTCTTGGGGTTTGTGGAAGAACTCCCTCAGCCTCATTCGCCTGATGAATGCCTCTGTGTCTGCTGCGAGACTGATGGGGTCTGCTGATGAGACTACACACTTCAACCAGATGAAATCGAAGTTCTCAGCCGAGGGCTTAATTTTTGCCCCACCACCAAAATAGACCCCATCAGTCTCGCAGCAGACACAGAGGAATTCATCAGGCGAATGAGGCTGAGGGAGTTCTTCCACAAACTCCAAGAGGCCAACAACGAACACAATGAGACAGCCAATGAACCGGAACAGCTGACAGAGAGATCCGCAGTGCATCCGAAGAGGAAAGAGTCGAATTGGACTCCTCCGGAAGGCCGCTGCCCTCAACTTGACATGTATGCCCAAGCCGTCAGGAGGTGCGTCAACACCAAATTCATCAGCCGCACTCACAAGACAGCCCCGAACATCATCCAAGCACAACGTAACGCCATCCACGCTCTCAAGACCAACCGCAACATTGTCATCAAACCAGCAGACAAAGGAGGGGCCATCGTCATACTGAACAGAACGGATTACTGCAAAGAAGTGTACCGACAACTAAACAACGAGGAACACTACAGACAGTTACCTGCAGATCCGACCAAAGAACACACCCATCAACTCAACACTCTGATCAAGACCTTTGATCCGGACCTTCAGAACACCCTCCGTGCTCTCATCCCACGTACTCCCCGCGTTGGAGATCTCTACTGCCTCCCGAAGATACACAAGGCAAACACACCCGGCCGTCCCATCGTATCGGACAATGGGACCCTGTGCGAGAACCTCTCCGGCTATGTCGAGGGCATCCTGAAACCCATTGTACAAAGAACCCCCAGCTTTTGTCGCGACACGACGGACTTCCTACAGAAACTCGGCACACATGGAGCAGTTGAACCAGGAGTGCTCCTCGTCACAATGGATGTCTCGGCACTCTACACCAGGATCCCCCATGACGATGGCATTGCTGCAACGGCCTCAGTGCTCAGCGCCAACAACTGCCAGTTTCCAGATGCAATTTTACATCTCATCCGCTTCATCCTGGACCACAATATCTTCACCTTCAACAACCAGTTCTTCATCCAGACACACGGAACAGCCATGGGGACCAAATTCGCACCTCAATATGTCAACATCTTCATGCACAGGTTCGAACAAGACTTCTTCACCGCACGGGACCTTCAACCGATGCTATACACTAGATACATCGATGACATTTTCTTCCTTTGGACTCATGGTGAACAATCACAGAAACAACTCTATGATGACATCAACAAGTTCCATCCCACCATCAGACTCACCATAGACTACTCTCCGGAATCGGTTGCATTCTTGGACACACGCATCTCCATTAAGGACGGTCACCTCAGCACCTCACTGTACCGCAAGCCCACGGATAACCTCACGATGCTCCACTTCTCCAGCTTCCACCCTAAACACGTTAAAGAAGCCATCCCCTACGGACAAGCCCTCCGTATACACAGGATCTGCTCGGATGAGGAGGATCGCAACAGACACCTCCAGACGCTGAAAGATGCCCTCATAAGAACAAGATATGGCGCTCGACTCATTGATCAACAGTTCCAACGCGCCACAGTGAAAAACCGCACCGACCTCCTCAGAAGACAAACACGGGACACAGTGGACAGAGTACCCTTCGTTGTCCAGTACTTCCCCGGAGCGGAGAAGCTACGGCATCTCCTCCGGAGCCTTCAACATGTCATTGATGAAGACGAACATCTCGCCAAGGCCATCCCCACACCCCCACTTCTTGCCTTCAAACAACCGCACAACCTCAAACAGACCATTGTCCGCAGCAAACTACCCAGCCTTCAGGAGAACAGTGACCATGACACCACACAACCCTGCCACAGCAACCTCTGCAAGACGTGCCGGATCATCGACACAGATGGCATCATCTCACGTGAAAACACCATCCACCAGGTACACGGTACATACTCTTGCAACTCGGCCAACGTTGTCTACCTGATACGCTGCAGGAAAGGATGTCCCGAGGCATGGTACATTGGGGAAACTATGCAGACGCTGCGACAACGGATGAATGAACACCACTCGACAATCACCAGGCAAGACTGTTCTCTTCCTGTTGGGGAGCACTTCAGCGGTCACGGGCATTCGGCCTCTGATATTCGGGTAAGCGTTCTCCAAGGCGGCCTTCGCGACACACGACGGCGCAGAGTCGCTGAGCAGAAACTGATAGCCAAGTTCCGCACACACGAGGATGGCCTCAACCGGGATATTGGATTCATGTCACACTATTTGTAACCCCCATAGAGTTTCACTGGCTGTCTTGTCTGGAGACAATACACATCTTTTTAGCCTGTCTTGATGCTCTTTCCACTCACGTTGTTTTGTTTCTTAAAGACTTGATTAGTTGTAAGTATTCGCATTCCAACCATTATTCATGTAAATTGAGTTTGTGTCTTTATATGCTCTGTTTGTGAACAGAATTCCCACTCACCTGAAGAAGGGGCTTGGAGCTCCGAAAGCTTGTGTGGCTTTTGCTACCAAATAAACCTGTTGGACTTTAACCTGGTGTTGTTAAACTTCTTACTGTGTTTACCCCAGTCCAACGCCGGCATCTCCACATCCTGCCCCTCTAAATTGTCAGATTGCTTGTCTGACATTCAGCCATGAAAAAGCAGAAATTTCCTGTGAGGAAAACAAACACTGTTCCCTGGTCACCTACTCCACTCCTAGGTCTGAAGCTGAATCAAACTGTTTACAATCCTGGTGTCTCCTTTGCCTCTGAGATGATCTTCCAGACACATATCACACCATTACGAAGACCATCTAAAACCATCTCCTTAACATTTCTCGACTACGCCCCATTTCAATTCATTTGAAACCCTTTGTTACCTGTATCTTACCCTATTCCGACATACTCCTGCAAGGCTTCTCATATTCTACCCTTCATCAACTTCAGGTCCTTCATAACCTTATTTTTTAAAGGCACTATATAAATACAAGTTGTTACCCAGGAAGATTTCTCTCCTTAGAAACAAAACTGCTTAGATTAACATAAATCGTGGATCAAACCACATCAAAGTCAAAAGCTTGAGTGGAACTTTGCCCAACTATTTACAGCGCCATTCCTAATTTGCTTTGACGTGCCACTATAAATACATGTAAATTGTGATCTTATGACTCATTAAACATTCTGAAAGCTTGTTAATGCAAAATAGCGAGAGTCCCATCCAGTGCTCAACTTGTTGTAAGATTCCACCTCTGAGACCATGATGAACATAACTTTGGACAAGTCAGGTCCCAGTGTGGGATCCAGCTTGATAGGTCCTAACTTCTATTTTTTGTTTCAAAATGTGGAGGGCGGATCAGAGTCACAAGATCAGCTGGTGAACTTTTAACAAAGGAATAACACATCTATTAAACATGAAAAGATGAACTATGATGCACTACGTTTTAAACTTAACTTACAGGAAGTCACTGGCTAGGCCTACATTTACTGCCCATCTCTAATTGCCCTTGTGGGTGGTGAAGGTGGTGGTGAACTGCTTTCAATTGCTGCAATCCCGGAGGTATAGGTACATCCATAATGCTGTTAGTGAGGAAAATCTAGGATTTTGATCCAGCGACAGTGAAGGAATGGCGATATAGTTTCAAGTCAAGATAGTGAGTGACTTGGAGGTAGTGGTGTTCCTAGGTATCTGCTGCCCTTATCCCGCCCTTTAAGATGGTGGAGGTCATACATTTGGAACGTGCTGCCTAAGGAACCTTGGTGAATTCCTGTAATGCATCTTGTATAGGGCTGCCACTGTTTGTCAGTGCCGGAGGGATTGAATGTTTGTGGAAAGGATAGCAATCAAGTGGGCTGCTTTGGGGAGTTACTCATAGATTCACAGATATTTACAGCACAGAAGGCAGCCATTCAGCCCATCGTGTTCATGCCAGTCAGCAAAGATCTGATTACATTAACCCATTTTCCAGTGCTTGGCAAATACCCCTAATCTAATCTTACTCAATTGTGGTCATTATCTCCAAAATGCTCGCCAATGATATGCCTTCCACCGAGGTCTATAATTGCCCCCTCCCTTGTTGGGCTTTCTACGTTCTAGTAATGTTCTCCTGAATGCAATTTAAAAATGTTACTGCCTCCCTACCTTGCACACTAAAACTATTTCAGATAATATTTAGGTAGTTAAAATCCCCTATTACTGCCTTATTATTACAACACATTTCTGAAATTTGATTACATATTTGATCCTCTTATCTCTCCCTCACAGTTTGGAGGCCTATAGCACATACCCAACATATCGTCCTTCCTCACTACTTTAATTGATTCCTTGATTAATATTGCAAAGCCCCTCCACCACTATCGTCTTCTATCCCTTTCTCCCTCTCATCTGAATACCCTATAACTAGGAATGTTGAACTGCCAATCCTGCCCATCTTTCAGCCAAGTCTCGGTGATAGCTATGATATCAGAAACCCATGTGCCTATCTGGCTTTCTTATCCAGCCTATGTCTCCTCAGCCTTTCAGACTCACCTAGTAGCGTGTTGACTTCTAATTCCACCTTAGCTTCTCTCCCCTCTGAACTATTTGTCATGATCCCAACTCCCTGCCAATTTAAGTCTGTCCCAACAGCAATAGCAAACATCCCCGTGAGAATGTTGGTCCCATTCCTGTTCAGATATAACCCGTTGAAATTGTACAGGTCCAACCAACCTCACTCAGAAACGGTCGCAATGCTCCAGGAATCTAACGCCCTCCCTCTTTCACCATCTCTCCTTGTATTCATCTGCACTCCTCTTCTGCTCCAATACTTACTATTGCATGGCACTAGGAGTAACCTAGAAATTACTACCTTTGAAGTCCTGCTTTTTAATTTCCTACCTAACTTCCTAAAGTCTGCTTGCAAGACTTCATTTCTCTTTCTTTCTACGTCATTGGTCCCCCACATGGACCACGACCTCTGGCTGTTCACCTTCCCCTTCAGAATTCTCTGCATCAATTCCATGAAATCCTTGACCCTGATAGCTGGGAGGCAACACACCTTACTGGAGTCATGTTCACAGTCAAAGAAGCACTTGTCTACTTGATGTCAAGGGCAGTCACTCTCACCTCACCTCTGGTATTCATTTCCTTTGTCCATGTTTGAATCAAGGTTGTAACGAGATCAGGAGCTGAGCAACCTTGACAGAACCCAAACTGAAAGTCAATGAGCAAGATAATGCTGAGTAAGCGCCACTTGATAGCACTGTGGATGACCCCTTCATCATTTTGCGAACGATGGGCAGTAATTGGCTGGATTGGATTTGTCTTGTGTACAGGACCTAGGCAATTTTCCACATTGCTGGGTCAATGTCAGTAATGTAGCTGCACTGGTACAGCCTGACTACGGGCGTGGCAAGTTCTTGAGCATAGGTCTTCAGTATTATTGTCAGAATATTGTCAGGGCACATAGCCGTTGCAGCATCCAGTGCCATCAGCTTTTTTTTGATATTACTACCCCTTCGCCCACAACTATACTTTTGCAGATTATATACAGATTTGTAAGGATAATGTAAGTTACAAAATCTATCTGATACTCTAATGTTCACAGTAAGTACACGAATAGGTGACCTGTGGTCGGACAAACCACACTCTGAAACCAAGTGGCTGATGCCACCTCAAACAAATGCTATGGATCTCTCATCAACTGCTACCACCTCTACACATTTGTCACACTGTGAGTTGACTGGTCTCACTGAAATTTTTTACACAAAGGTTTCCAATCTCTGCTCTTGAAGAACATGCCTTGGAATCGTCTCCCAAACAACGATATCTCTTGAATGACTTCCCCAAGGATCCATCTCCAGGTTTTCAACCTGGCTTTCTCATGTTCCTCTCCCCTGGATCGCCACGTGTTCTCAAGCTCCGCCTTCCACACAATCAGATTCTCAGTGTCCTGTCAGAAAACTACTGCTCCAATGGCCTGTAGTAAAGTTACAGTTCTTTGGCTGTCTCCTTGGACCTGCAGACTTCTCAGAAGGCAATATGCTTCAAGTCTGTTCCAGATTTCTGTTCTTGTTCCTGGACTTAAGTGTGTTCCAGGGACTTTTCTTTGTGCCCACTCTCTGCTTTCTTGGACTTCCTTCTGTTTTCCTGGTGAATTTGCTCTTTGCACCTCTCATCCTGCCCATTTGTGCCTCACTGTGTAACAGTACTTTTTTACTGGGATATCTAATCTTCTTTTCACTCTGTTTCACATTTGTTTTGGTTTCCCCTGCTGCGCCGGTGCTGGGATCTCTTTAAACCTAAAAAAAAGTAAAGAACAAATTGCGCAAGTGCGCACGGCTGGAAGATGAGGATCCTGACCAAAGTTCCTAGCCTGAAGGTGAGGATCTCGATCAACTCAATACTCATTGAAGAGTACAGGGGGTGTAGGAGTAGAGTTAAGAGAGAAATCAGGAGGGCAAAAAGGGGACACAAAATTGTTTTGGCAGATAAGGCAAAGGAGAATCCAAAGAGCTTCTACAAATACACATTGAGCAAAAGAGTAACAAGGGAGAGAGTAGGGCCTCTTAAGGATCAACAAGGTCATCTATGTGCGGATCCACAAGAGATGGGTGAGATCCTAAATGAATATTTCTCATCAGTATTTACTGTTGAGAAAAGCATGGATGTTAGGGAACTTGGGGAATTAAATATTGATGTCTTGAGGAGTGTACATGTTACAGAGGAGGTGGTGCTGGAAGTCTTAAAGCGCATCAAGGTAGATAAATCTGCGGGACATGATGAGGTATATCCCAGGACGTTGTGGGAGGCGAGGGAGGAAATTGAGGGTCCTCTAGCCGAGATATTTGAATCATCGATAGTCACGGGTGAGGTGCCTGAAGATTGGAGAGTGGCAAATGTTGTGCCTTTGCTTAAAAAGGGCTGCAGGGAAAAGCCTGGGAACTACAGGCCAGTTAGCCTCACATCCGTGGTGGGTAAATTGTTGGAAGGTATTTTGAGAGACAGGATCTACAGGCATTTAGAGATGCAAGGACTGATTAGCGACAGTCAGCATGGCTTTGTGTGGAAAATCACGTCTCACAAATTTGATTGAGCTTTTTGAAGGGGTAACCAAGAAGGTAGATGAGGGCAGTGCAGTTGATGTTGTCTACATGGACATTAGCAAGGCCTTTGACAAAGTACCGCATGGTAGGTTGTTGCATAAAGTTAAATCTCACGGGATCCAGGGTGAGGTATCTAAATGGATACAAAATTGGCTTCTTGACAGAAGCCAGAGGGTGGTTGTAGAGAGCTATTTTTCAAACTGGAGGCCTGTGACCAGCGGTGTGCCTCAGGGATCAGTGCTGGGCCCACTGTTATTTGTCATTTATATTAATGATTTGGATGAGAATATAGGGGGCATGGTTAGTAAGTTTGCAGATGACACCAAGATTGGTGGCATGGTGGACAATGAGGAAGGTTATCTCCAATTGCAGCGGGATCTTGATCAATTGGGCCAGTGGGCTGACGAATGGCAGTTGGAGTTTAATTTAGACAAATGCGAGGTAATGCATTTTGGTTAGGGCGTTGGGGAGAGTTACAGAACAAAGAGATTTAGGGGTACATATTCAGAGCTCCTTGAAAGTGGAGTCACAGGTGGACAGAGTGGTGAAGAAGGCATTCGGCATGCTTGGTTTCATCGGTCAGAACATTGAATACAGGAGTTGGGGCGTCTTGTTGAAGTTGTACAAGACATTGGTAAGGCCACACTTGGAATACTGTGTGCAATTCTGGTCACCCTATTATAGAAAGGATATTATTAAACTAGAAAGAGTGCAGAAAAGATTTACTAGGCTGCGGCCGGGACTTGATGGATTGAGTTATAAGGAGAGGCTGAATAGACTGGGACTTTTTTCTCTGGAGCGTAGGAGGCTGAGCGGTGACCCTATAGAGGTCTATAAAATAATGAGGGGCATAGACAAGGTAGATAGTCAATATCTTTTCCCAAAGGTAGGGGAGTCTAAAACTCGAGGACATAGGTTTAAGGTGAGAGGGGAGAGATACAAAAGTGTCCAGAGGGGCAATTTCTTCACAGAGGGTGGTGAGTGTTTGGAACAAGCTGCCAGAGGTAGTAGTAGAGGCGGGTACAATTTTATCTTTTAAAAAGCATTTAGATAGTTACATGGGTACGATGGTTATAGAGGGATATGGGCCAAATGCGGGCAATTGGGATTAGTTTAGGGGTTTTAAAAAATAAGGGCGGCATAGACAAGTTGGGCCGAAGGGCCTGTTTCCATGCTGCAAACTTCTATGACTCTATAACTGCATGTGTGGTTCCAAAGCTCAGAAAGCATAATGACCTCTGCATGTACAGCCTATCCAGGGCTGGTGCATGCCCAGAGTCTGATGATGTTTTAAAGGTATTTATTTTCTTCTTCTGAGGTCTGTAACAGTATATACAGATATACAAGACTAGAGGTATCATTTGGTCAAAGCCATGAGCTTTCTCTTTCTTGTCATGTGTGTCTCTTATATCATCGTGTGGGTAGTCCTGTTTCTCCAGCCCCACATTAACCCTTTCAATCCTAAGCAACCTAATACTACATGATTCATCAGTTAAAATTCATAAATTAGTCTCTCCGAGGCACTCAAGTAGTATTTAGCACAGTACAGACCAAAATGAAATTAGATCAGAGTTTCCAGAGCACCTCTTTCTCATATTTATTATCACGTCATTTCTGCAGTAAGTTTAATCTGCTCATCAAGGCTGTCAGTTTCATTTGGATCGAGGAGCCCTTGGAAGAACAGGTGCATCAATTAGCCTCAGCAACCAGCAGTTAAGCCTGTTTTAAGATAGGAGCAGTTATTTGTGGGAGGTCATGGCCAGGAGAAGTGGTGTACAATAAAAGATGAGTACAAGGTTTATCCAAGGAGCATTGCATCAGAAGGTTGCCCTTCTCCAGACAGAACTCCACAGCCTCCTGCAATGTCGTCAGCAAAACGTAATTTAACAATAATCTTCTACAGAGAATGTGCAGTTCAGAGTTGTGCATTCATGAATCTTACATTTAGGTTTTGACTCATTCGGTGGCACTCTTGCCTCTGAGTAACAAGTTTGCAGATAAAGTTTATTAGTGTCACAGCTCGGCTCCTTGGGATATACCCCAGAATACTGAGAGAGGCAAAGGAGGAAATTGCTGGGGCCTTGAGAGAAATCTTTGTATCCTCATTGGTTACAGGGGAGGTCCCAGAGGATTGGAGAACAGCCAATGTTGTTCCTTTGTTTAAGAAGGGTAGCAAGAATAATCCAGGTAATTACAGGCCGGTGAGCCTTACATCAGTGGTAGGGAAATTATTGGAGAGGATTCTTCAAGACAGGATTTATTCCCACTTGGAAATAAGTGGACGTATTAGTGAGAGGCAACATGGTTTTGTGAAGAGGAGGTCATGTCTCACTAACTTGATTGAGTTTTTCGAGGAACTGACAAAGATAATTGATGAGGGTAGGGCAGTGGATGTTGTCTACATGGACTTCAGTAAGGCCTTTGACAATGTCCCTCATGGCAGACTGGTGCAGAAGGTGAAGTCGCATGGGATCAGAGGTGAGCTGGCAAGGTGGATACAAAACTGGCTCAGTCAAAGAACACAGTAACAGTTTTAACAACACCAGGTTAAAGTCCAACAGGTTTATTTGGTAGCAAATACCATTAGCTTTCGGAGCACTGCTCCTTCGTCAGATGAAGTGGAAACCTGCTCTCAAGGGTGTTGTTAAAACTGTTACTGTGTTTACCCCAGTCCAACGCCGGCATCTCCACATCAGTCAAAGAAGACAGGGGGTAGCAGTGGAAGGCTGCATTTCTGAATGGAGGGCTGTGACAAGTGGCGTTCCTCAGGGATCAGTGCTGGGACCTTTGCTGTTTGTAATATATGTAAATGATTTGGAGGAAAATGCAACTGGTTTGATTATTAAGTTTGCGGACGACACAAAGGTTGGTGGATTTGTGGATAGTGATGAGGACCATAAGAGGATACGGCAGGATATAGATCGGTTGGAGACTTGGGCGGAGAGATGGCAGATGGAATTTAATCTGGACAAATGTGAGGTAATGCATTTTGGAAAGTCTAACACAGATAGGAAATATACAGTAAATGGCAGAACCCTTAAGAGTATTGATAGGCAAAGGGATCTGGGAGTACATGTACACAGGTCACTGAAAGTGGCAAAGCAGGTGGAGAAGGTAGTCAAGAAGGCATACAGCATGCTTGCCTTCATCGGCCGGGGCATTGAATTTAAAAATTGGCAAGTCATGTTGCAGCTTTATAGAACCTTAGTGAGGCCGCACTTGGAATATAGTGTTCAATTCTGGTCGCCGCACTACCAGAAGGATGTGGAGGCTTTGGAGAGGGTATAGAAAAGATTTACCAGGATGTTGCCTGGTATGGAGGGCATTAGCTATGAGGAGAGGTTGGAGAAACTTGGTTTGTTCTCACTGGAACAACGGAGGTTGAGGGAAGACCCGATAGAAGTTCACAAGATTATGAGAGGCATGGACGGAGTGGATAGTCAGAAGCTTTTTCCCAGGGTGGAAGGGTCAATTACTAGGGGGCATAGGTTTAAGGTGCGAGGGGCAAGGTTTCAAGGAGATGTATGAGGCAGATTTTTTACAGAGGGTGGTGGGTGCCTGGAACTCACTGCCAGGGGAGGTAGTGGAAGTGAATACGGTAGTGGCTTTTAAGAGGCATCTTGACAAATACATGAATAGGATGGGAATGGTGGGATATGGTCCCCGGAAGGGTAGAGGGTTTTAATTAAGTCAGGCAGCATGGTCGGTGCAGGCTTGGAGGGCCAAAGGGCCTGTTCATGTGCTGTAATTTTCTTTGTTCTTTGTACATTAACACTGCAATGAAGTTATTGTGAAAATCTCTAGTTGCTACACTGGCGGCACCTGTTTGGGTACACGGAGGGAGAATTTAGCACGGCCAATGTACCTAACCAGCACGTCTTTCGGACTGTGGGAGGAAACCCACGCAGACACGGGGAGAACATGCAGACTCCACAAGACAGTGGCCCAAGCCGGGAATCGAACTCGGGTCCCTGGCACTGTGAAGCAGCAGTGCTAACCACAGTGCTACCTGCCGCTCCATAAGAACATAAGAAGTAGCAGGAGTAGGCCATTTGGCCCATCAAGTCTGCTCTGCCATTCAGTAAGATCACGACTGATCTGACTGTGGCCTTAACTCCTGCCTTTCTCCCATAACCATTGACTCCCTTATCGATTAAAAATCTGTCCAACTCAGCCTTGAATATATTCAATAATCCAGCCTCACTGCTCTTTGTGGAAGAAAATTCCAATGATCAACGACTGTCTGAGAGAAGAAATTTCTACTCAGCTTCATCTTAAACGGGAGACCACCTTTTTTTGAAACTGTGTCCCCAGTTCTATATTCCCCTGTGAGAGGAAACCTTTCTCAGCATCGGCCAGCTTTCCCTTTCCAACCTCAGAATCTTGACTGTTTCAATAAGATCACCTCTCATTCTTCACAACTCCAATGACTATAGGCCTAACCTGCTCAATCTTTGCACATAAGACAACACATTCATCCCAAGAATCAGCCAAATGAACCTTCTCTGAACTGTTTCCAAAGAAGTAAATCCCTCCTCAAGTCAGGAGACCAAGAGTGTACAAAGTTTGAGGTGCAGTCTCACCCCTGGCCTGTATAACTGTCGCAAGACTTTCCTATTTTTATATTCCTCCCGCTTGTAATGAAGGTCAGCATTCTATTTGCCTTCCTAGTTACTTGCTGTACCTGCATTCTAACTTTTTGTGATTCATGTACAATGACACCCAGATTCCTCTGTCCTGAAACATTCTGCAGTCATTTTTCACTTAAATTAGATTCTATATTTTACTATTCTTCCAGCCAAAATGGACAACCTCACAATTTTCCACCCGATACTCCACCATTTTTTGCCATTCACTCAACCTATCTAATTCCAGTCCCGTCGACGGCACACACCCACCGTGAGTTTCCTGGTGGAGAGGGGAGCATTTAACGAAAACCGTGTTGACAATGGGCAGGACAAGAAGATCCTGCCGCTGGCCTCTGACAGACCACGGATTGTGTAGAAAATCCCACCTTTGTATCTTCCTCATAAATTGCTTTCCTACCTATCTTTGTATCGTTAGCAAATTTGGCTAAGAGGTTCACTAGACTGGTTTAACTCCATAACCTGAGCAATAAAAATTAAGTCTGACACTCTGGTGCAGTACTGAGGGAATGCAGCACTGTTGGTGCTGTCTTTCGGATTGGACTTATCAATTTTTAAAGTAAATATCTCATGCTATTATTTCAAAGAAGAGTCTGAGAGTTCTCTCTTGTGTCCTGGCCAATATTTACTCTTCAATCAACATTACAAAAATAGATTAACTGATTACTATCACATGCTGTTTGTGGGATCAAGCCATGCATAAATTGGCTGCTGGATTTCCTACATTACAACAGTGACTACACTTCAGAAGTACTCAATTTGCTGTAGGGGGCTTTGGAACATTTGGTGGTCACGTAAAGGCACTAACTGAGTCCAGGAGGGCGGGGGAAGATTCTCCCAGCTCGCTGCGCTGCTCGAATAGCGCAGCGGGCCGGGAGACATCAGCAGCAGCCGTTTCGCAGGATTCATGCTGGGCGCCATGGCCTCCATGCGTCTCCCAAGGTAAGTTTTTCAGCATCATTAGCTCCGTGCCGGAAATCAAACTGACATTTCCATGTGTGTAGCGGGCTACTGCGCAGATCTCTGCTCCGACAGATTGACACATGTGCAATGGCCTGCTCAGTTCTATGCTGCCAGCCCCACCCCCTACTTAGCAGAGGGAATCCCGCTGAGGCACTCTGCAGTGCAGAGTGTCAGAGATTCGCTCTGGTAAGTACACCCAAAAAACAGGCGGGAAATATTCCCGTTTTCCCGCATGTTGGGAACTTAGAATTTTTTTGGAAGAACGCCAGACCAGATCTTCCATTTTTATTCTTTCTTCCACATCCAAAACCAAAGTTGAATCTTCAATGAATCTATCAACAGGCCTGAAGAGGAACAAAATAACTTGGAAGATGGGGAGGAAGTGAAGAGGATGGAATCTTGAAGTTTGGAGATGCAACAATCAAAAGAAAAGAGTAAATCAAAAAATTCAGGAGGAACATCACCCACTGAACCATATTGCAAAAATGAACATCTGAGCAAACATCTAAATATTGTTTAAAGAGTCACACAGCTTAGCAGATCGTTCCTTTACACACACTACACAGAAATTGAGAGCGGAAAAGAGAAAATGGCTGAAGCACTGAAGAGGTGAATGCTACAAGTGTCTGGCTTACACCAGTTATGCAGGGAGACTCTATCCTCCCATAACAACACACAAGTTGAATATTTAGCTAATTACATTGGTTCCATTGTCAACCTGTGAACCAAACTGGTCTATTCAGTGTTGTTGGAACATCTCTCATGCTAGTATATATGAAATTGAGCACTGGAAGATGCTAAGAAACCTTACTCTCAGATCTGTACTTTAAATAGTTTGACAAAAGTGATAGTAGTGAAATTCAATTTGTTTGTTCAGGCTTTGAAAATTCAATACAAAAAAAAGTTTTGCTTCTAATTGGTCAATGATAGAAAATTAACTACTTTCCAAATTATCATATAGAATATAACTTGAGATAGCCCTGTTATATCTTTCCTTTTAAGATTCTGCAACCCTCTTTAATTCTCTGGGTCCTCATTGTCCTCTATGTGTAAGGTCTGTCGCTTTCTGGGGTAATTCAAATCACAGAATCATACAGTGCAGAAGAGCCCTTGCACCAGCATACAAGAAACACTTGAACTCCCACCTAATCCCTTTTCCCAGCATTTGGCACATAACCCTGAACGTTATGACGTGCCAAGTACTCATCAAGTACTTCTTAAAGGATGTGAAGCAACTCTCCCAGGCAGCGCATTCCAGACTATCACCATCCTCTGGGTAAAAATGTTTTTCCTCACATCCCGCCTGAACCTCCTGCTCCTCAATAATCTATTGTGCACGGTGCAATTTCCACTAACACCATACTTTCATTGAAGTTGACCCTGAAATTTAAATGATTATCATAAGCACAGTGAAACCACTTAATTGCAAATCCTTACGGAAACTTGGAACAATTCAACAAAATAGGAATTTTATGCAGCAACAAAATCAAGCATAATGCTCAACCTTTCCTTCTCTGAGGTTTGTACAACACATTGCAAACATTACACCACCTTGAAAAGGTTACAAAAAAAGTCTCACATCCTAAAAATTCATATCTCCTCAATATGATTCATGGTGCAGAGAATATAATGATTATTTTTGGTTGTCAGCCTTTGCATTTATTCATCCAATGAATAAAAATCAACAACTGTTTCACTATCCTGATTCAATGATTTTAACCGGCCCCCTGAGGATCTGCTGGGACGTTGGACGTGCGGTGGTGGGTGGCTGGAGGTATCTGTAAAATGGATTGGAAAACAGGGAGGGGCATCTTTCTCTGCCATGCCATCATATCAGCTGCAGAGTTCAACTGAGTCAATCTGAGGGCCTCTTCCCACCTCTGCTAGTAGTTAGCCAGGGTAGCAAGATCCTCTTCCATTTGGGCAGATGGTTAGATAAGCTCTCCAGAAGCCCTTCCTATTTTGGCATACTAGCCTACAAAAAGACTTCTCGGCAGCAACGGCTGCTCGCACGCAGAGGTGACGTGTGTCCTCATCAAAACCTCTTTTCTAGCTCTTTGGGGCTTGTCTCACTGGCAGCAGTGCCTCCAGACCTCACTTTCCTGGTTGTGAGCCGATGCATCCACTTCCTCCAACTACAGCCCCAGTTGTGCTCACCACTTACTGCGGCGTTCCTCATGTTGCTGATCTGCTGCCTCTGTAATTGGCTGTCATCCTTAATAAGGATGGCTGTGGTGGTTTTGAGGCAGTGGGTAGCTACCACTAAGCCAGAGGTTCTGAGTCTGAGTCCCACTCCAGCACTTGATAGCCACAGAAAGTGCGTTTATAACGTTGCCAAACTATTTGGGGTTTTTTAACTCATGGAATGTGGGCACAGCTGGCTTGGCCAACATTTATTGCCCATCCCTAATTACCTTTGAACTGAGTGGCTTGCATGCAATTTCAGAGAGAGAATTTAAGAGTCAACCACATTGCTGTGGATCTGGAGTCACATGTAGGCCAGGCAAGCCCAGCAGATTTCCTTGCCCAAAGGAAATGAGTGAACCAGAAGGATCTTTAATGACAATCAACAATGGTTTAATGGTCATCATTAGACTCTTAAATGAATTCAAATTTCACCATCTGTGGTGGTCGGATTCAAACTTGGATCCCGAGAGAATTACTGATCAGAAACTGTTCCTTGGTATAAATTGGTGCACTTTTAGCTGCCAAGATATAGCTCCAGACCTGTTGATCGCTTTGGCAGAGTCGACCCTGCTTTTGGGCAAGTTGGCAGGATTCCTGCTGCCACGATGAAGTTCAGTCCAGTTAATCAAAGCAATACACATAATGAGCGCAAAATCTAAGTCTAACTTTGAGAATTTCTAGCTGGGCACATCTTGGTTACATTCCTTGCAGCCTCTGTTTCTGTGTTTTTGAGAGAAGGAATAATTTCTGCGCAAGTCATCTCCACACCTGCTGCAGCAAATTCTTTGGCAAGTTCATTAGCTTTGGTCATCAACAGGCAGGGATTCTAGCTCTTTTTATGATCAAATCACACAATGTCTCATCAATATTGGCCATCTTAATTTTACACTTTAGTTTCCAGTCCAGTGTCTCATTTATTTTCCCATTCTTGAAACTGCTGCGTTTCTATCAGAATTCAAGAAACATGAGATTTCAAAATGCACACTTCTGTATGACCACTATATCAATCCTCAAGTTAGAAACATAGAAAAACTACAGCACAATATAGGCCCTTCAGCCCACAAAGTTGTGCCGAACATGTCCCTACCGTAGCGATTACTAGGCTTACCTATAACCCTCTATCTTACTAAGTTCCATGTACTTATCTAAAAGTCTCTTAAAAAGACCCCATCAAATCCACCTCCACCACCGTTGCTGGCAGCCCATTCCACGCACCCACCACCCTCTGAGTGAAAAACTTACCCCTGACATCTCCTCTGTACCTACTCCTCAGCACCTTAAACCTGTGTCCTCTTGTGGCAACCATTTCAGCCCTGGGAAAAAGCCTCTGATTATCCACTCGATCAATACCTCTCAACATCTTATACACCTCTATCAGGTCACCCCTCATCCTTCGTCTCTCCAAGGAGAAAAGGCCGAGCTCACTCAACCTATCCTCACAAGGCATGCTCCCCAACCCAGGCAACATCCTTGTAAATCTCCTCTGCACCCTTTCTATGGTGGTAGGATTCTTCACACTATTCCAAATACTCACCTGCCAAAATAGTGACAAGTCACAACACTTCTTTTGTTGAACCATCTAGAAATGAGACTTTCACTCCCCCCTCCTCACTCACATCACACTCACAGTGAAAAAAAACCCCAGGTCAATCTGATCTTTGGGCACATTGACGACTAAATCAATCATTATGAGCAGTGAAAGGTGACATTTCTTGATAAAGCTGGGTTTCTATTTGCCATTTGTAAATAGAAACAGAAATTGCATTGAGACCATACCTGAAATACTGTGTGCAGGTTTGGTTCCCATATTTTAAGGAAGGGTATACTCGCATTAGAGGTAGCGCAGTGAAGGTTCACTAAATTGGTTCCTGCACTGAGAGGGTTGACCTATGATGAGAGTAAGAGTGAATTGTGCTTATAGTGAACTCTCTGGTGTTTAGAAGATTAGGCAATGATCTCATTGAAACAAGATTCTGAAAGGGCTTACAGAGTAGACACAGAGGTTGTTTCCCTTGGCTGAGGGAAATCTAGAACTTGGGCACAGCTTCTGGATAAAGGAAGATCAGGAGAAATTTCTTCACTCAGGGGGTTGGGAATATTTGTAATTCTCTACTCCAAAGCGTTGTGGATGTTCCATCACTGAGTATATTTCTCTCCACAGATGCTCCCTGACCTGCTGAGTATTTCCAACACCTGGAACTCCCTCCCTAAAAGCACTGTGGGTGTACCTACACCACAGGAACTGCAGCAGTTGAAGAAGGCAGCTCACCAATAACTCAAGGACCATTAGGGATGGGTAATTAATGCCTACCTGACCAACAAAGCCCACACCCCTTGAGTGAATAAAAAACCTTCTGATTTTATTTCAGATTACCAGCATCCGCAGCATTCTGCTTTTCTGTTGAATATATTTAAGTCTGAGATAAGTAGGTCTCTCAGAGAATCAAGGGATATGGTGAGCAGGTGACAAGTGGCATTGAGGCATAAGATCAGCCATGATCGAATTGAATGGCAGAACAAGCTCAAGGGGTCATATCTTATCCTGCTGCCAATGTGTTCTTAAAATAAACTTTTCACAACTGGAAATAAAGGGATTTTAGAAATGATTGTGTTAAAATGGGGCTTACACAGTGAAGAAATTTGCAAATAAGTCAATACAATGTAGCTTAAAAGTAATATTTTAAAATCCATCTCTTAGATTGCAGTATTTTGAAGGTACTTCAAAGCATGAAATTTAGCACAAACAGAAACACAGCAAAAGGCAGCATAATGTATTTTTGCCAGAAATAGCCCTCAATAATTAGCTTTTTCGTGTATTACTCATCACTGAGTGGGAGTTCTTCTGTATAATTGACAAAAGAGCCACACTGCTCTAAGCAGCAAGTGTCTGAAATCTTTACTATACACATTATGGTATTATAATAACCTCACCAAGACCAGTCCTTTGGTATAACACTGCTTTATTGAAACAAAGGAAAGGCCGTATCCGCAGCTTACAACACATCAAAGCCTATGCTCTGGAATTACATAACCCACGGTCCATAGAAAATAGGAGCAGGAGGAGGCTATTCAGCCCTTTGAGCCTGTTCCACTATTCTTTATGGTCATAGCCGACGCTCACCAGAAGCCTGATGAAGAAATGCACCATCTTCTGTGGTACTGAGCTATACAGACCACAAGCTGGATTTTCAAAGGGCCAGAGGATTGGGGACAAGGTGCAGGTGAGGTTTGAAAATTATGGTCTCAGATCATTTCAGGATTCTGATGCCTCTGGGATGTCTTGAAATTTTCAAAGGGCCAGTTAGGGGAGACAATCAGGAATCCGTTTGTTGACAATTAAAGGCCCCTTAGTGCTTGTTTGGGGCATCTGGTGTAGAATTGAATTTTCAAACTTTATTTCAGCATACCTAAAAAGTCTGGTATATGTCAGTGAAGGGCCAACGTTGGTCAAAAGTTCACCTATAGCTTGTTCCTATTTTTTTCAATGCCCTGCTTACATTGGTTTGCGAACTGGGATTTAATTTTCTTTCACGGTCACGTCTTGTCTCACCGGTGCTGCTGGTTCTCTGAAGAGCTGTCTGCTTTCTTTGCACAGCAGCAGGAGCTGCCTGTCTTTGTTGCTGGTAAGAAGTCTCACAACACCAGGTTAAAGTCCAACAGGTTTATTTGGTAGCAAATACCATAAGCTTTCGGAACACTGCTCCTTCGTCAGATGGAGTGGATATCTGCTCTCAAACAGTGCACAGACACAGAAATCAAGTTACAGAATACTAATTAGAATGCGAATCTCTGCAACCAGCCAGGTCTTAAAGGTACAGACAATGTGGGTGGAGGGAGCATTCAACACAGGTTCAAGAGATGTGTATTGTCTCCAGACAGAACAGCTAGTGAGATTCTGCAAGATCAGGGGGAAGGCTGTGGGGGTTACTGATAATGTGACATAAATCCAACATCCCGGTTTAGGCCGTCCTCATGTGTGCGGAACTTGGCTATCAGTTTCTGCTCAGCGACTCTGCGCTGTCGTGTGTCGTGAAGGCCGCCTTGGAGAATGCTTACCTGAAGATCCAAGGCTGAATGCCCTTATTGCTGGTGCCAGGCAGGCAGGTCCTCTGTGGCTCTAATTTGATACAGTAAGAAGCCTCACAACACCAGGTTAAAGTCCAACAGGTTTATTTGGTAGCACAAGCCACTAGCTTTTGGAGCGCTGCCCCTTCATCGAGTTGACTTACTGTGTTTACCCCAGTCCAACACCGGCATCTCCACATCATGGCTCTAATTGGATGCCAAGCTCACCTTCTGGCCAAACAGGCCACCTGAATTTAATAACAGCGTCACTCTGCTGAGGTATAGGGTCGGGATCTGAAACTCACATGGGTTTGGGTTCTTGACCCGGCTTTGAAAATCCAACCCCACGTGTCTCAGGTACATTTCCCATTTTGAGCTAAGTAATCCAGTCAACAGTCAGACTTGATGGAAATAGAAATCAGATCATTGAGTGGCCGTTCTTCAAAGCTAGTTTCATGCCATAGAAACTAAGCTAAAAATTTAGTAAGCTAAAAATTTCCCTCACATCCCTGAGGTCAGAAAATAAAGTCAGGGATCCTGCACCTGATCACTATCTGGAAATTTTAAATTAAAAAACACATGTGCGTGATTAATAAACTGAGAACTGAAAGAGGCTAACCCCTGTTATCCTCTGAAGTGATTGCTTAGGATCACACAAATGATGATAAGCACTAATATGAGGTACTCTAAGGGCTCTAGCATCGATGGAATAGTACCCAAATAAAGAATCAGCATCTTTAGATTTGAAATCTTATTATTAAGAGTATCACTATTTGTCTACTTGACTATCTTTCCATTCAGTAATAAAGGCA
The DNA here is from genome assembly GCF_964213995.1 of Mustelus asterias. Taxonomy (NCBI): domain Eukaryota; kingdom Metazoa; phylum Chordata; class Chondrichthyes; order Carcharhiniformes; family Triakidae; genus Mustelus; species Mustelus asterias. The sequence continues at coordinate 6,323,515 of NC_135819.1, forward strand.
CTCATTTATTTCTCATTTTATTCAAATTTTATATTTGAAGTTATCTTCTATCGTGTCATAGGTGTGCACTTCCCAAGACCCACGCAGAGTTTTCTAGAAAAAGCTACAATCAGGATTCATCCCTCATTTCAGCTTGCTCAGATTCACCACGCAACAAATGCCTGGTATTGCTCAGGCCAACACTGCCAAATCTATAATGTGCTATCAATTTTTAATGTTTTGTTACTTCAAACACTTAATTATTTAGAGAATGTTGCTTTTCAAACCTTGATATATATGTGGAGAGACTCCAAATGAAGATTCAGGAACTATAACTTCTCTGGCTCCATCTCTGATAACTTCCTCTTCACCATGATGGACAGGATCTAAAATTATATTTTTTATAACTGTCAGAATTTTTTGTGCAAATTACTTATTTTTTACTTTTTTATTTAGAAAAGCAAATAAGGATGATGTTTCCAACTATTGAGATCTTTATCAGGAGTATTTGTTCGGCAGCATCTGTTCAATTGCTGCCTCCATCCCTTTTGTAGTGAATTACTGTAGAATTCTCAGCTAGTCCTTAGCTACTCAATCAGAACTTGGCCATGATAACCACAATTTAATGTGTTCACAGTAAGAAATTAGCTCACTCTTCATAACTTCACAGCATGTTCAATCATCCAGTAATATAGATGAGACAATTTATAATTATTTATATAGAATCTAATGAAGCTAAGATGCCTCAAAACTCTGAATAAAATTAATTATTTTTGAAGCGCAGTGACTATAGTTATGAAAACAAGGTTACCGTACCATTTCCTTTTTGAGAAGGGTGCCAAGAGTAAAACTATCTGGTCATTATCTCATTGCTGTTTACATTATGAGGTCTACAATACTTTGTACACTACATGCACTTTGAAAGTACATCATTGGTTATGAAGTGTTTTTAGGACATCTTGAAGTTATAAAAGGTGCCAATGAATTACAAATCCTTTCTTTTCTAATGATTGCTCTAATGAAGACATCTGAAATGGAATCATTCAGACAATACTTCCTCAGGAGCCGAATGGTTGGGTGTGGAACTCTGGAAAAAGTATTTTTCAAAGTTCCAGTGTAAGGGAATGTACGTTGGCAAATGCTATAATTGATTAACATCTTGACATAGACAATGGGTATCATGGGATGGCTAGTATAGAGAGCTATAGTAACGGAGGAGGTATAGAAGCAACAGATTTACATTAGGCCTGATGTAAAGGAACATTTAGAACATCTGGTGAGAAACACTGAACTAATTCGTGACCATAATTCTATTGGTTTTAAGATAGCTATGGAGAATGATCTGTCCCAAAGGTTAATATTCTAAATTGGGGCAAGGCCAATTTTGATGGTATCAGGCAGGAACTTTCAAAAGTTAATTGGGGGAGTCTGTGGGAAGGAAAAGGAACGTCTGGTCAGTGGCATGCTTTCAAAAGTGTGTTAACCAGGGTTCAGGATAAACACATTCCTCTTAGAGTGAAGGGCAAGGCTGGCAGAAGTCGGGAACCCTGGATGACTTGGGATATTGAGGTCCTGGTCAAGAAGACGAAAGAGGCACATGACATGCATAGACAGCTGGGATCAAGTGAATCTCTTGAAGAGTATAGGGGGTGTAGGAGTAGAGTTAAGAGAGAAATCAGGAGGGCAAAAAGGAGACATGAAATTGTTTTGGCAGATAAGGCAAAGGAGAATCCAAAGAGCTTCTACAAATACATAAAGAGCAAAAGAGTAACAAGGGAGAGAGTAGGGCCTCTTAAGGATCAACAAGGTCATCTATGTGCGGATCCACAAGAGATGGGTGAGATCCTAAATGAATATTTCTCATCAGCATTTACTGTTGAGAAAAGCATGGATGTTAGGGAACTTGGGGAATTAAATATTGATGTATTGAGGAGTGTACATATTACAGAGAAGGGGTGCTGGAAGTCTTAAAGCGCATCAAGGTAGATAAATCTGCGGAATATGAAGTATATCCCAGGACGTCGTGGGAGGCTAGGGAGGAAATTGCGGGTCCCGTAGCTGAGATATTTGAATCATCGATAGTCACGGGTGAGGTGCCTGAAGATTGGAGAGTGGCAAATGTTGTGCCTTTGTTTAAAAAGGGCTGCAGGGAAAAGCCTGGGAACTACAGGCCAGTTAGCCTCACATCTGTGGTGGGTAAATTGTTGGAAGGTACTTTGAGAGACAGGATCTACAGGCATTTAGAGATGCAAGGACTGATTAGGGACAGTCAGCATGGCTTTATGAGTGGAAAATCATGTCTCACAAATTTGATTGAGCTTTTTGAAGGGGTAACCAAGAAGGTAGATGAGGGCAGTGCAGTTGATATTGTCTACATGGACTTTAGCAAGGCCTTTGACAAGGTACCGCATGGTAGGTTGTTGCATAAAGTTAAATCTCATGGGATCCAGGGTGAGGTATCTAAATGGATACAAAATTGGCTTCAGAGGGTGTTGTAGAGAGCTGTTTTTCAAACTGGAGGCCTGTGACCAGCGGTGTGCCTCAGGGATCAGTGCCGGGCCCACTGTTATTTATCATTTATATTAATGATTTGGGTGAGAATATAGGGGGCATGGTTAGTAAGTTTGCAGATGACACCAAGATTGGTGGCATGGTGGACAGTGAGGAAGGTTATCTCCAATTGCAGCGGGATCTTGATCAATTGGGCAAGTGGGCTGACGAATGGCAGATGGAGTTGAATTTAGACAAATGCAAGGTAATGCATTTTGGTAGATTGTACCAGGGTAGGACTTACTCAGTTAATGGTAGGGCGTTGGGGAGAGTTACAGAACAAAGAGATCTAGGGGTACATGTTCATAGCTCCTTGAAATTGGAGTCACAGGTGGACAGAGTGGTGAAGAAGGCATTCGACATGCTTGGTTTCATCAGTCAGAACATCAAATACAGGAGTTGGGACGTCTTGTTGAAGTTGTACAAGACATTGGTAAGGCCACACTTGGAATACTGTGTGCAATTCTGATACCCTATTATAGAAAGGATATTATTAAACTAGAAACAGTGCAGAAAAGATTTACTAGGATGCTACCGGGACTTGATGGATCGAGTTATAAGGAGAGGCTGAATAGACTGGGACGTTTTTCTCTGGAGCGTAGGAGGCTGAGGGGTGACCTTATAGAGGTCTATAAAATAATGAGGGGCATAGACAAGGTAAATAGTCAATATATTTTCCCAAAGGTAGGGGAGTCTAAAACTAGGGGGCATAGGTTTAAGGTGAGAGGGGAGAGATACCAAAGTGTCCAGAGGGGCAATGTTTTCATACAGAGGGTGGTGAGTGTCTGGAACAAGCTGCCAGAGGTAGTAGTAGAGGCGGATACAATTTTATCTTTTAAAAAGCATTTAAATAGTTACATGGGTACGATGGGTATAGAGGGATATGGGCCAAATGCGGGCAATTGGGATTAGCTTAGGGGTTTAAAAAAAAAGGGCGGCATGGACAAGTTGGACCGAAGGGCCTGTTTCCATGCTGTAAACCTCTATGACTCTAATTCAGCAATCCATAGGACAGCACTATCAATTATGTAATATGCAAATGCATTGTGTGTGGTAGAGGCCAACATATGATTTAAATTAGGCGATTAGAATTCTGTATGGCAATGCAAATGCAGATGGTGTTAGGATAGAGATTGTGGAATTACTATAACTACTGAAGTTTTAAGCTAACATGTTTACATTTCAACTCTATCATTTTGTTAATGCGTGATATTTGTAAGCATAAAAATGTCTTATTGATAAATAGAATCACGTTCCAGTAAGACTGGTGTGCGTGTAGTGCGACTTTGCCATCTACTGGTGTAATAGCATATGACATAAAGACCATAAAGGAACTAATATGTTCATCACAGCAAGTAATCTAATACTGCCTACTTAGATATACAAAAACATATTAAGTTCCCTGTCTTAATTCTTTGTATACCATGTTAACAAGTCTCTCAGATTTGTTAATTAGAATATGACATAAAGAATATGGTGTTAATAAGTATAGATATATAACTTGCACTTAATAAAACCAACAAGTTTACTATAATACAAAAACAGAAAATGCTGGAAAGACTGAGCAGATCAGGCAGCATCTGTCAAGAGAAACAGAGTTAATGGTCCCCGACCTGCTGACTGTTTCCAGCATTCTCTGTTTTTATTTTAGATTTCCAGCATTTTTGTTAAGTTTATTTATGTCTGCCTGCCTCTGTATTCTAGCTGAAATGTCGCTTGCACAATGAAGAAAATGTGGTGCAACAGTTCCATCCACTGGTATAGTTGCCTATGATAAGGAGTCATGATGTGGAGATGCCGGCATTGGACTGGGGTAAACACAGTAAGAGTTTTAACAACACCAGGTTAAAGTCCAACAGGTTTATTTGGTAGCAAATGCCAATAGCTTTCGGAGCCCTGCTCCTTCGTCAGATGGAGTGGATATCTGCTCTCGCAGATATCCACGCAGATCGCTCATGTGAGCAGATATCCACTCCATCTGACAAAGGAGCAGGGCTCCGAAAGCTAATGGCATTTGCTACCAAATAAACCTGTTGGACTTTAACCTGGTGTTGTTAAAACTCTTACTATGATAAGGAGCACATGACAAACTCAGAATTGACAGGTTCAGATCCTGATCAGAAACTGTTCCTCGGTATAAATTGATGTACTTTTAGTAGCTCTTCACTATTCACACAGAGGCTTGCCTGGATAAGTTAGTAGTTCATAATCTTCAATGGATCACCTACACCTAACTATGTGGACATACTGACTTGTTTGCACTTTCTGTTCACATTAATAAAGCCATCAAAACAAAATAATTTGTGTTAATCTATTTGATTCATCTAACAATATACTGACAATGTGAATTATGTTAACTGTATATTAATGTTGCTCAATTATACACAGATGGCGGGATTCACTTGTGTTCTATAAATAGAGACAGACTGAAACTATTGTTGGCTCGAAGGTGTTGGCTTGTAATGTATAACTCTGTAAATAAATGCTCAAAAATTACAAAAGGTTGGCCTCAGTTCTACCCTTCACCAACTGGCTTTCTGGATTTTGACAAATGACACTACATAAAAACAAGTTCGTGTTTTCTTTCTTTCACTTATACGCCTACAAGTTAGTGAGTCAACAGTACAGCGCTTTCAAATTATGAAGAATTTTGTATTTGTACAGGTTACAAAGTCAAAAGAGATCAAATATAAAAACAGGTTTGTAAGAAGGTCAGTGAGAATATTGGAGCGCCAAACATATATCCATAATGCTCAGACAATCATGCAAAAACTGATAGTTGAGGACAACCTGGATCTAATTACATACTGCACTAGACAAATACTGGACTACAACCACCACTGGTGATTGCAACATAGTGAGTGCAACAGAAACCTCTCACCCAGGAACTAAATGATCAGCTTTCTTTTTGCATACGCTTCACGAGACACCGTGGGTAGAGCTCAGAAACAGGATGGGGGCAGTCACTATGATGGGGGTGTATTACAGGCCTCCCAACAGCCCACGGGAAGTTGAAGAATGGATATGTAAGCAGATTCTGGACAGATGTAGGAATAATAGGGTTGTTGTAGTTGGAGACTTTAATTTTCCTCATATTGACTGGAAATCCCTTAGGGCTAGGGGTCCGGATGGTGAGAAATTTGTTAAGTGTGTCCAGGAAGATTTTTTGGAACAATAAGTTTGGCGGCACAGTAGTTAACACTGCTGCCTCACAGCGCCAGAGACCTAGGTTCAATTCTGGCCTCACTGTCTGTGTGGATTTGCACGTCTCCCCATGTCTGTTTCCTCCGGGTGCTCCAGTTTCCTCCCACACTCCAAACTCCAGTTAGGTGGATTGGCAATGCTAAATTGTCTCTTCGTGTCAGAGGGGCTAGCAGGATAAAAACGTGGGGTTGAGGGGGTGGGGCCTGGATGGGACTGTTGTCAGTGCAGGCTCAATGGGCCGAAGAGACTCCTTCTGCACTGCAGGGAGTCTATAATGTAGATAGTCTGACTAGAGAGAGGACCAAACTGGACCTGGAACTAGGGAATGAGCCCGGCCAGGTCATCAAAGTTGCAGTGGGGAAACATGTGGTGAACAGTGACTACAATTCCGTGAGTTTTTGGATACTCATGGAAAAGGACAAGTGTTGTCCGACGGTTAAGGTGCTAAATTGGGAAAAGGCTCACCACAACTGGATTATGCAGGACTTGGAGGCTGTTGTTTGGGAGAGGCTGTTGTTTGGGAGAGGCTGTTTGAGGATAAATCCATTTCTGGCATGTAGGAGTCTGTTCAGGGCCAGGTGATCGGAAGCAGGAGAGGCACATGCCTGTGAAAAGGAAGGAGAGGAGAGGCAGGATTCGGGAACCGTGGATGACCAGGGAAATTGCGAGTCTAGCCAAAAAGAAAAAGGATGCATACATGAGGTCTGGGCAACTAAAAACAGATGAAGCACTTGCAGAATACAGGGAAAGTAGAAAAGAACTCAAACAGGGAGTTAAAAAAGGGTCACGAAATGTCCTTGGCAGGCAGGATTAAGGAGAATCCCGAGACATTTTATGCATATATTAGGAACAAGAGGGTAGCTAGACAAAGAGATGGTCCACTCAAGGGCAAAGAAAGGAAATTATGAGTAGAACCAAATGAAGTGGGTGAGATCCTTAATGAGTACTTTGCATAGGTATTCACAAAGGGAAGGGCGTGTCAATTGATGGTAAGGGTATGTAAACCCTCTAGAGCAAGTCATTACGAGGGAGGAACTGTTAGGTGTATTATAAAGCATTAAGGTAGATAGATTCCCAGGGCCTGATGGCATCTATCCCAGATTACTGAGGGAGACAAGATAGGAAATTGTTGGGCCTCTAACAGAAATCTTTGTTTCCTTGTTGTCCACAGGTGAGGTCCCAGAGGATTGGAGGATAGCCAATGTTGGCCCATTATTTAAGAAGGGTAGCAAGGATAACCCAAGTAATTATAGGTCAGTGAGCTTGATGTCAGTGATAGTGAAATTGTTGGAGAAGATTTCTCAGGGATAGGATCTACACACATTTGGAACTGAATGGTCTTATTAGCGACAGATAGCATGGTTTTGTACGAGGGAGATCATGTCTCATTAATTTGATTGAGTTAGATCTGAGGTCACCATTGTAGATGTCAGAGCCTTATACACCTATGACTGTGCGGCCAAATTTCCCTCCAACTCAATTTTCAGGGTTGCTGACAACACCATCATAGTGGGTCGGATCTCAAACAATGACGAGACGGAATACAGGAATGAGATAGAGAATCTGGTGAACTGGTGCGATAATAATAATTGCTCCCTCAATGTCAACAAAATGAAGGAGATTGTCGTCAACTTCAGGAAGCGTAGTGGAGAACATGCCCTTGTCTCTATCAATGGGGATGAAGTAGATGGTTGAAAGCTTCAGTGTTTTTAGGTGTCCAGATCACCAACAACCTGTTCAGGTCCCCCCCATACTGACACTATAGTTAAGAAAGCCCACCAACGCCTCTACTTTCTCAGAAGACTGAGGAAATTTGGCATGTCACCTACGACTCCCACCAATTTTTACAGATGCACCATAGAAAGCATTCTTTCTGGTTTTTTCACAGCTGGTATGGCTCCTGCTCTGCCCAAGACCGCAAGAAACAACAAAAGGTTGTGAATGTTGCCCAATCCACCATGCAAACCAGCCTCCCATCCACTGACTCTGTCTACACTTCCCGCTGCCTCGGTAAAGCAGCCAGAATAATTAAGGACCCCACATACCCCGGGCATACTCTCTTCCACCTTCTTCTGTCAGGAAAAGATACAAACGTTTGAGGTTACGTACCAACCGACTCAAGAACAACTTCCTCCCTGCTATCATCAGACCTTTGAATGGATTTACCTTGCATTAAGTTGATCTTTCTCTATACCCTAGCTAAGACTGTAACACTACATTCTGCACTCTCTTGTTTCCTTGCTATGAATGGTATGCTTTGTCTGTATAGCGCGCAAGAAACAATACTTTTCACTCTATACACGTGACAATAATAAATCAAATCAAAGTTTTTTGAGGAGGTGACAAAAATGATTGACGAGGGAAGGGCCATGGATGTTGTCTGCATGGCCTACAAATGCGAGGTGATGCATTTTGGTAGAACCAATTCAGGTGGAAGCTATAAAATAAGTGGTAGAACCATCAGGAGCATAGGCACACAGAGATCTGGGAGTACAGGTCCACAGATCCTTAAAAGTGGCAGCACAGGTGGAAAAGATGGTGAAGAAAGCATATGGCATGCTCGCCTTCATCAGCTTGGGCTTAGAGTATAAAAGTTGGCAAATTATGTTACAGTTGTATAAAAGTTGTTAGGCCGCATTTGGAATACTGTGTCCAGTTCTGGTCGCCACACTACCAGAAGGATATGGAGGCTTTGGAGACAGTACAGAGGAGGTTTACCAGGATGTTGCCTGGTATGGAGGGGCTTAGTTATGAGGAGAGATTGGGTAAACTGGGGTTGTTCTCCCTGGAAAGACGGAGGATGAGGGGAGACTTAATAGAGGTGTATAAAATTATTAAAGGCATAGATAGAGTGAACGGTGGGAAGCTTTTCCCCAGGTCGGCGGTGACGTTCACGAGGGGTCATAGGTTCAAGGTGAAGGGGGGGAGGTTTAACACAGATATCAGAAGGACATATTTTACAGAGGGTGGTGGGGGCCTGGAATGCGCTGCCAGGCAAGGTGGTGGAGGCGGACACACTGGGAACGTTTAAGACTTATCTAGATAGCCATATGAACGGAGTGGGAATGGAGGGATACAAAAGAATGGTCTAGTTTGGACCAGGGAGCGGCACGGGCTTGGAGGGCCGAAGGGCCTGTTCCTGTGCTGTATTGTTCTTTGTTCTTTGCTCTCACTGGAAATATGGAGGCTGAGGGGCGACCTGATAGAAGTTTACAAAATTATGAGGGGCATAGATAAGGTGAACAGTTGAAAGCTTTTTCCCAGGGAAAAAAATGACAATTACAAGGGAGCACAAGTTCAAGGTAAGGGGGGAAAGGTTCAGTAGAGATGTGTGGGGCAAGTTTTTTTTACACAGAGCATGATGGAGGCCTGGAATGCACTGCTAAGTGAGTTGGTTGAGGTGGACACGTTAGTGACATTTAAGACTTATCTGGATAGACACATGCACAGGCGGAGAATAGAGGGATATAGGCGGTTGGTCTAGATTGGACAACGTGATTGGCGCAGACCTGATGGGCCAAAGGGCCTGTTTCTGTGCTGTACTGTTCTTTGTTCACCTGGGGCTGATAAAATTGGGTCTAGCAAATGTGACATAGCACAACATTACACATACCAATTAGACTGCAGTATGACAATTCTGAGCTTGGCATGGAAGATTCCTTTAATTGAAATGGATAGCAATCAGATTTTTCAAGCCTATCATTCTCTTCTACAAGAGTGATAGCCAACACAATTAGAGAAGATATCACATTGTAATCCTGTTGTTCGACTTGATGCAATATTTAACCTGTTTAGTTGTGTTTTTCATGTGAAAACATTAAACAACAACTTGGAAAATTGAATTGTGATTGCAGTGAACTGAATTAACCTTTTTAACAATGATCTTAATTACTGTTACCAGTTTTCTGGCTCAAGGTTCATCCGTATAATTTGAAACCAATATGTAAAATTGGAAAGATGCTTGAAGGTGTGAAGATAAACTGGAACAGTCTTTTGTTCCATGAGAGAAGAGACAACAGATAACTCTCACATTCTGCAATCAGTGGCGCCAAACAGTTTGTTATTTGTGATCTATTTATTTTGATTATCATTGGAGCTATGAGAGTTAGTGAGCATCTCCATTTTTATTGAAGAGACAGGGGGAATCGAAAGAGAAATCCTGCAGATTTGAGAAGGAAAATAGTGGTAGGGAAGAGATGGTCATCACCAACTTCAATAAAAAGATGGAGAGATATGTGGAATATGAGCACCTTGAGTTGTACAGTCAGTCATCAAGAAGCTCTAGATATCACAGACACAGTGGCATAGTGGTTAGCACTGCTGCCTCACAGCACCAGGGGCCCAGGTTCGATTCCTGGCTTGGGTCACTGTGTGGAGTTTGCATGTTCTCCCTGTGACTGCATGGGTTTCCTCCGGGTGCTCCAGTTTCCTCCCACAGTCCAAAGATGTGTGGGTTAGGTTGATTAGCCATGCTAAATTGCTTCATAGTATCAGGGGGATTAGCATGGTAAATATGTGGGTTTACAAGAATAGGGCCTGGTTGGGATTGTGGTTGGTGTAGACTTGATGTGCCGAATGGCTTCCTTCTGCACTGTGTAGGATTCTACGAGTCTATGAAAGCCCGCTTGTCATGGAGGAACTAGATGGAGGACTCACATGCCATTGGCAAATCTCCAGGTGCTGTAAACCTATACCACCCAAACTCATCAAGCATGGTAAACTGGCATCTGCACAAGCTTCTCTGTCTCTGCTGGAGGGAAGGGGCTGTGCCTCAGGATATGCATGGTGCAAAGATTGTGATAATATACAAATCGAAAGTCAACCACAGCAATTGTAACAACTACATGGACTGCAGTGCTTTACAAGTAAAAACATTTTTTTTATATTCACACTATGTCAAACCCTTTTATCATTTTAAAGACCTGTCAGGTCAGTTCTCTCAATTCCCTTTTCAAATGATATTAGAAAAACAGGCCACATCTGTATCTCATAGGTTGTGAATATTCCCATGCATACACATTTATAACCATAGAAAGGTTACAGCACAGAAAGAGGCAATTTGGCCCATCTTGTGAATGCCAGCCCATTGACATCCAAATGCCTTTTTAATCTCACCTTCCTGCACCCGTCCATAGCCCTGTAGCTTACAGCACTTAAGATGTAGATCCAGGTGCTTTTAAAAGAGTTTAGGGTCTCTGCCTCCACCATCAACTCGGGCAGCAAATTCCAGAGACCGACCGTCCCCTGCATAAAAAAGTTCTTCCTCATGTTCTCCCTACATCTACTGCTACTTATCTTGAAACTATCTCCCCTGGTTCTAGAGTTCTCCACCAAGGAAATCAATTTTGTCCTGTACACTCTATTTCTTCTCCTCACAATTTTGTACACCTCTATCAAATCACCCCACAGTCTTCATTGTTCCAAGGAAAATAGCCCCAATCTATCCAATCTCTCCTCATAGCTACACTTTCCTAGCCCTGGCAATATTCCTGTAAACCTTTTCTGCACTCTTTCCAGAGCAATTATATCCTTCCTGTAATACAGTGACCAGAACTGCACACAATACAACAGTTGTGGTCTCACCAGTGTTTTATGCAATTCCAACATTATACCCTTACCTTTAAATTCTAGACCTCTGCCAATGAAGGAAAGCATTCCATGTGCCTTGTTTATAACTACTATATCTACTTGAACTGCTGCCCTTAGAGACCTCTGTACTTGTACGCCAAGATATCTCCCTTCACCTACCCTTCTTAGTATATTCCCAATTATTGTGTATTCCCAGTAACTGTTTGACCTCCCTAAATGCATGACCTCATATTTCCCTATATTAAAATTCATCTACCATTTTACTGCCCATTCCAACAACCTATCAATATCGTTTTGTAGATTAGAGCTATCCTCTACGTTATCCACTGTTCAGCCAATCTTTGTGTCATCTTCCAATCATTTTCCAATCATGCCAGCCACGATCACATCCAAATCCTTAATATATAACACAAACAACAAGGATCCCAATGCTGAACCCTGTGGAACACCACTGGAAACAACTTTCTATTTAGAAGGACATCCAAAAACTATTACCCTTTGTTTTCTGTTACTAAGCCAACTTTTGATCCAGTTTGTCACATTACCCTGTATCCCATGGGATTTTACTTTTTGACTAGTGAGACCTTGTCAAATGCCTTGCTAAAATCCAAGTGCACAATATCCACTGCACCACCTTCACCAACCCTTCCTGCCACTTCCTCAAAGAATTCAATCAAGTTTGTGAGGCAAGACCTTCCTTTAACAAATCCACGCTGACCATCCCTGACAAGTCCATGTCTTTCTATGGAACAGTTAATCTTATCTCTCAGAATTGATTCTACTAATTTGCCCACCACCGATGTTAGACTAACTAGTCTTTAATTGTTTGGTATTTCCTTTGAACTGTTTTTAAACAATGGAACTACTTTTGCATTTCTCCAGACCTCCGGTACCTCCCCTATATCTAGTGAGCATTGGAAAATCATCCTCAGAGAATCTGTTATCTCCTATTTGACCTCCTTCAAGAATTTCAGAAACAATCCATCCAGCCCTGGCAACTTATCAACTTGCGAGGATTCCAACCCTTCCAGTTCTTCCTCTTTCTTTATGATTATCCCATCCAATTACACAATGTTCTTCCTGGATGACTAAATCAGCATCATCCCTTTCCTTTGTAAACATGGAGACAAAATATTCATTTAAAACCCTTCCCACTGCGTCTGCATCTACACACAAGTTATCTTCATCTCTGATAGGTCCCACTTTTTCCTTAACTAACCTTTTAACAATATAACCACAAAATTCTTTAGATTGCATATTTTAACATAGTGTTAATTTGAAGCCTTATAACTTCTCTCAAACCTTCATACACATGCGGATGCATTCTAGATGGAGGTCTGGGCAAATAATATTCTTTGTGTCCAGCCATAGCTTCATCATCCATTAAATGTTTTTCATCACCTACAAAGGATTTACAAAGAGATGTTGTAAAAGAATTCTAACAGAAAGAGCTAAACTAATCCAATAGATGTTTTAGATTGGTTTTTCTTCTCTCTTTGCATCAATTTTATTATCTATTTGGTATTTCAGAATAATCAAATCTTCAATAAGGGTTCAGCATAGAATGTAAGATGATTTGTCATGCGGCAGAAATGATTGAATATACCAAAAAGGTTTGGTGAATTAAGAAGGAGCAGACAAGTGCTGGTAAGTGTGGATTTTGAAATCTTGGAGACTGCACCATCAGTAGGATTCCTACTCTGTCATTACAATTCCTGCGCTGTCTTGACAATTCCATCCCTGTGCTATCTCTACAATCCCTGTGCTGTCTCTACAATATCTGCACTATCCTTACAATTCCTTGTGCTGTCCCTACAATTCCTCCCAGAAGGAAAAAAACATTTTGTTTTTACTGGTGTTTTATCGTTTTACTGATGTTCTATTTTAAAGTATACAAGAGGTGATGGCCTCGTGGTATTATCACTACACTATTAATCCAGAAACTCAGCTAATGTTCGGAGACTCGGGTTTGAATCCCGCAACGGCAGATGGTGGAATTTGAATTCAATAAAAAATATCTGGAATTAAGAATCTACCGATGACCATGAAACCATTATCGATTGTCGGAAAAAAAAATCTGGTTCACTAATATCCTTTAGGGAAGGCAATCTGCCATCCTTACCCGGTCTGGCTTACGTGTGACTCCAGAGCCACAGCAATGTAGCTGACTCTCAACTGCCCTCTGAACACGGGCAACTAGGGATGGGCAATAAATGCTGGCCAGCCACATCCCATGAATCAATAAAAAAAGAAAAATTCTGTAATGACTGCAAGGAGTTGACAAACAACAAGGCACATAAATGAGTAGGAGGTTTATTTGGGAAAAAACAAGTATATACATAGGACAGCAATAAAAAAGCTTGTAAACTTGATGACCCCGAGACTCCAACTCTGTGTGTTATACAATCACCTCTCTGTGATTGGCCTGATGGGTCATGTAACCTCCAATTTTAAAAAATACCCACCGAGGGACACATTACCACATCCCTTCACCTTCAATTCCTTAATTAATGTTTTACAAAAAAATTAAAACAAATATACTGTGTTGGATACTGTTGGGGCGATGGCCTCTCAGGGGAAAGCAGCAACAGTCATGTTTGTGACACCACAGTTGGCTCTGCTGCACAGTTGGAGTGGAAAAAGACTGGGAAAACTTTAGTGATAGGGGACTCGATTGCAAGGGGAGCTGACCACAAACCAGGTTCTCGAATGGTATGTTGTCTCTCTGGTGCCAGGGTCAGGGGTGTTCAGAGCAGCTGCAGGGCATTCTGAAGGGGGAGGGTGAACAACCAGTGCTCATGGTACATGTTGGTACCAATGACATGGGTCAAAAAAGTGATGAGGTCCTGCAACAGGAATTTAGGTAGTAGATTAAGAGCAGGACTTCTTGTAATCTCTGGATTACTTCTGGTGCCACCCGCTACTGAGTATAGGAAGAGGAAGATAAGTCAGATGAATGCGTGGCTAAAGGGATGGCGTAGGAGGGAGTGCTTTAGGTTTTTGGATCATTGGGACAGTTTCTGGGGAAAGTGGGATCTGTACAAGTTGGCAGTCACACCTGAAACAAAACCTCCTTGCTGGGAGGTTCTAAATTAATTTGGCAGTTGGGAGCAAGGTTCAGTCAGATATAGAAAGAAAACTAGGTCAGTCCATCAGGCAGAGAAGACATGACACGATAATGCACATTTGAGGCCTAAATTGCATCTATTTTAATGCAAGAAGCCTCTCTGTTAAGGCAGATGAACTTATCAGCAAGTGGAAATATGATATTCTTGCAATCACTAAGACATGGTTGAAAGAAGGGCAGGACTGGCAACTTAACATTCCAGTGTATAGAAGTTTCAGGTGTGATAGGACAGCATATAAGAGAGGAGGGAACATTGCATTATTGCTAAAAGAGACCATCAGTGCAGTAATAAGTTAGGATGTCTTAGAAAGCTCTTCAAATGAGGCCATATGGTTGAAGATTAGAAATAAAAAAGGGGCAATTACTTTGCTGGGATTACACTACAGGCCTCCCAACAGTCAGAGGGAGATAGGGAAGCAGATATGTAGGCACATCACAGAGAGGTACAAGAAGAATAGGGTTAGTAGTAGGGGATTTCAACTTCGCCAATATTAACTGGAGTTGCATTCATGTGAAAGGATTAGACGGGGTGGAATTTTTAAAGTGCATCAGGAAGACCTTTTGCTCCAGTACATAGATAGTCCTATGGTTGAATGGGGCAATACTAGATCTAATCCTAGGGAAATGAAGCCAGGCAAGTGGTCAAAGTGTCAGTGGAGCAAGCATTTTGGAGAAAGAGACCACAACTCTGTAAATTTCAAGGCCAGAATTTTACCGCTCCGTCCATAATGGGAATCGGAGCTTAAAAAGGAAAGTACGAGGGCAAAGAGGGGCTACGAAATATGATTGGCAGATAAGATTAAGGAGAACCCCAAGGCATTTTATAGGTATATTAAGAGCAATAGGATGAGTAGGGAAAGAGTGGGACTCATTATGACCAAAGAGGCAATGTGTGTGGAGCCAGAGGACGTGGGCGAGGGAAAGAATACTTTTCATCTGTGTTCACTAAGGAGAAAAACATTGCAGCTGGAGATTTCAATTGGGACGGTGAAGTTCTAGAGTATGTTAAGATTAATGAGGAAGACGTATTGGATGTTTCAGCGGGCATAAAGGTGCATAAATCCTCAGGGCCTGATGAGATGTATCCCAGACTGCTATAGGAGGCAGGGGAGGAAATTGCAGGGGCCCTGAAGGAGATATTTAAATCTTCGTTTGTCATAGGTGAAGAGCCGGGTGCCTGGAGGATAGTTAATCATAGAATCATAAATCCTTACAGTGCAGGAGGAGACCATTCAACATATCAAGTCTGCACTGATCCACCTTTTTATCTTACCCAGGCCCTATCCCCGTAACCCCACACATTTACCCCAATAATCCCCCTAATCTACGCAATTTGGGATACTAAGGGGCAATTTAGCAAGGCCAATCTACCTAACCTGCACATCTGTGGAAGGAATCTAGAGCACCCTGAGGAAACCCACACAGATACAGGGAGAATGTGCAAACTCCACATGCAAGGCTAGATTTGAATCCGGGTCCTTGGTGCTGTGAGGCAGCAGTGCTAATCACTGTGTCACCGTGCCGCCCATACAATTCCTGTGCTGTCACTACGCTTATTGCAGTGTCCACGATCCTTGCATGGTCTCTACATTCCCAGAGCTGGCCCCACAATCCCTGCTAAGTCTCTAGAGTCCCTTTACTGACTGCAATTCCTGTTTGGTCTTTATAATCCTTCAACTGTCTTTACAATTCCTGTGGAATCTCTACGATGATGTTACTACTATCCCTGCGCTGCCTCTGTGATCCTTGCACTATCTCCACAAACACTGTGTTGTCGTTATGATTCCTGTGCTGTTTCTATAATCCTTGTACTGTCTCTATGAAATCTCCGTCTCCACAATCCTGCACTGTCTTTACAATCCCTGCAGTGTCTTCATGATCATTGCACTTTCTCTCTGACCCTGCAATTTTTTCTAAGATCCTCAGCTGTCTCTAAAGTCCCTGTGCTATTTCTCTCGGTACGTGACAATAATAAATCAATACCAATAAAAAATAAATCTTTGATCCTGCTCTGTCACCATGATCAATGTTTAATCTATACACCGACTCTGCACCCCCTGAACAGTCTCGACAATGCCTGTGCTACTGCTAAGATTCTTTTGAAGTCTGCACAGTCTCTGCTGTTAATCCTTTTATAGTCCCAATGTGATCCCTATCATCATTTACTATCCCGGTCCTACTGTTTTGCTTGCAACTCCATTGCAGTGTTGTTTGCCAGCATACTCTGTTTAATTTCAGCTTCATTTGATAAATGCTGCGCTACTCACGTAAAGCATGGGAATTGTGTCGTCTGCGCCTGAAATGCAATGGGTTCTTTTTCTGCTGCACTGCTCCAGGGAACGATGGCACTTTCCTTGGTTGACCTGAAATAAGGGAAATGTTAGCTTTAAAACAAAAATCTAAGGCTGAAAAAAACGGGATGATATGACACTCAGCAAGTGACTTTGTGCGTCTTGACCTCTGCATAATTTTCTCATGCTGACAAATACCTGCAAGTATATCTTGTTTGTTTTGGCCTTGCAATTGTCATCTTATCGCTAACAACAAAGAGAAAGGACACACCCCGCACAAGTCAGCCATTTCTTCTATCAGAATGGAATCACTAAATATTGTGCTGAAGCAAAACAATCAACATAGATTTTAGAAAGGAAGGCCATGATTGGCAAACTTGAAAGAGTTCCGAACTGATAGATATAGTTGTGTACATAGACTTTCAGAATCTTTGACAAAGTGCCAAGCTGGAAAAAGAGGTATGGAATTAAGTAAAGGATAGAAAATTGGATTAAACACAGATTAGAAGAGAGGAAACAGGGAGTAGAAGTTCAGGTACTGTAGTAATGAGCTCCTTTAAAGGTTGTGTGGCTGGAGGGTCATGTGACTGATCACCCAGTTTTGTTTAAGATTGTCAGATTTCCTTCCCTAAAGGACATTAATGAACCAGATGGCATGAGTTTTTCTGACAATGGTTTCATGGTCATCAGCAGATTCTTAATTCCAGATATTTTTTATTGAAGTCAAATTCCACCATTTGCCGTGGCAGGATTCGAACCTGAGGCCCCAGAACATTAGCTGAGTTTCTGGATTAATAGTCTAGTGATAATACCACCAGGCCATTGCTTCCCCTTGGGGGGCGGAAGTGAGTGAATCCGGGATGAGCGGGTTCTTTTACCAAGAGAATCGATCCTAAAGCTGAATGGAGAAGACGCCTATTGAACCACTCTGTATGTAGTTTAAGTTAGTTAATAAATAGTTATTGTTGTCATTGACCTGGTGGTCACCAATCATTATGATTATCACATTGGCGACGAGGAAAACAGAAGTGTCTGAAATTGCAGTAAGAAAGTGCAAAGGAGACCTCATTTGAAACAGTCCAGCATAAATCCACTCGGGTCCAATCTGCAAAGAGGAAATCAGTTAGAGCCATTTGATGCAAATTTTGAAGACTGGGTACAGTAGGTTGAACATTTGCAATATTTTTTCCAGAAGGGGAGGATAAGAAGAAGCTTAGATTGCTTACAGACATAATTTGATTCAAAGTTTAACATCCTTCGATGTTCTTGATATCAAAACATCTGCTGAGTTTGTGGAACTAGTAGAAGGGCATTACCATCCTAAGCTCTCTGTAATATTGCAAAGGTGCAAGTTTAACTTAATGGGGCAAGCCACAGGAGAGACCACTGCACTTGGTAGCAAGGTTAAGACAAATAGCGGAGCACTGAGAGTTTGTTCAGCATTGAATGACATGTTGAGGGACTGTTTGGTATGCGGTGTAAAGAGAGCAATACAGGAAAAGCTAATGGCAGAGTCAGAAGTAACTTCTAAATAGGCACTGGATGTGACCCTAACAATGGCAAATGCAAAGTGTGCAGTAAGGTCCACCAGATTTGGCAGGAAGCTACTATCAGCAGTGGCACCAAGAGTGAGGGTATTGGTTTAGGAGAGAAGTGTGGAGGCTGAAAGAATTCATAAGTATAGGAAGTACAAGAGTAATGCAAAGTGCAGAGGGAGTCACTCCCAAGAGAAGATTCAGAGAAGCAGAATGCTTTGCATGAGGGGGTAAAGCACAAGTGCAGAAACAAGCAAGGCAAACAATCTAGCTCCAGTACATAACATGGAGTCATTCAGAAGGTGAACCAAATATTTTGTCAATGAATAACAAAGGTGGGTAAGGTAGACCCAATTACAGTGGTGTTATTGGTCGTCAACTGAAGATGGAGATGGACATGGGAGCCTCAGCCACAGTCGTTGGAGAACAAACATACCAGTAACGCCAAGGAGGTTGAAGAACACCACAGCCAATCTAACCACATACATAGGTGAAGATATCTGAATTGTAGGAATGGCCATGACTTCTGTAAGCTACAGGCAGTAGTCTGCTCAGCCACCATTGATTGTGGTTTCGGGCCAAGTACCCAGTTCAATGAGGCATGATTGGCTCCAGGAGATCAAATTAAACCGGCTGGAAATTTTTAAAATAAATGGGCAGCACGGTAGCACAGTGGTTAGCACTGCTGCTTCACAGCTCCAGGGACCTGTGTTTAATTCCCGGCTTGGGTCACTGTCTGTGTGGAGTTTGCACATTCTCCTCGTGACTGTGTGGGTTTCCTCCGGTGCTCCAGTTTCCTCCCACAGTCCAAAGATGTGCGGGTTAGGTTGATTGGCCATGCTAAAATTGCCCCTTAGTGACCTGGGATGCATAGATTAGAGGGATTAGCGGGTAAAATATGTAGGGATATGGGGGTAGGGCCTGGGTGGGATTGTTGTCGGTGCAGACTCGATGGGTTGAATGGCCTCTTTCTGTACTGTAGGGTTTCTATGATTTCTATTTCTATGAGTGGGGCCTGCATGAAGTCCTCAGAAGATACCAAGAAGTATTTCAAGAGGAGTTGAGGAAGATTAAATATTTAAAGCCAAAGATCCACGTTACCCTGAGATTTTATAGGGCTAGATTTGTGCCCGACTCATTGCATGAAAACGTTGGAATGTTTAGAAGACTTGGGCATCATTAAACCCGTGCAATTCTCAGAGTGGGCAGCACCTATCGTACCAGTAATCAAACCAGACAAACCTGTCCATATATGCAGAGACTAGAAGCTGACAGAAAACCAGGCTGCGAAGCTGGATAGGTACCTATCCCCAAAATAGAGGATCTGAAAGTGAAGTTGTCTGGGGATCTAACGTATACCAAGCTGGACATGAGCCATGCTTACAATTAGAGCTGGACAACACATCAAGAGTATGTCACTGTAAACATGCAGAAGCGGTTAAATCAATGCACACGTCTACCATTTGGGGTCTCATTGGCTTGCACCATTTTTCAACGTACAATGGAGTTTGATACAAGATTTACCCAGAGTTGTAATTATCTAGATGACATTTTGATAACAAGATCCACTGAGGAAGAGCATATAGCCAATCCAGACCAGCTCTTGAAGAGATTTCAAAAGGCAGGAAAGAGAAAAGTGCTCCTTCCAAGCGAATGAGGTGGCTAATCTAGGTTATAGAGTGGATGCACAGGGGTTACATCCTATGGAAGACAAGGTGAGAGCCATTAAGGAGGCACCAGACGCTAGGAACACCTCAGAATTTAAGTCCTTCCTTGGGCTGGTCAACTACTGCGGGCGGGCAGTTCCTCCCAAATCTGTCAACACTGCTGGCACCTTTGCATGTACTATTGAAGAAACGACAGAGGTAGTGCTGGAAAACACCACAAAAGGGGGCTTTCAACCAATTAAAACAAGCACTTCAATCATTTTGCCTGTCAGTAAATTTTTACCCCATTAAAAACTTAGTTCTCACTTGTGATGCATCCCTGTATGTGGTGGGAGATGTGTCATCCCATAGGATGGATGATGGGTCAGAAACCCATTGGATGCATATCAAAAACCCTTCCAGATGCGGAAAAAGGGTATTACCTAATTGAAAAGGAAGGCCAAGCCGTGATTTACAGTATTGAAATGTTCATCAATACATCTATTCCACTGTTATAACCGACTGCAAGCCCTTGTTAGCGTTTTTTTAACGAAGACAAAGCAATTCCCCCAATTGCGCCTGCTAAAATATAACAGTGGGCATTGGTGGATTACACAGAGTCCATGCAGATGCCGCAAGTTGTCTCCTATTACCAGAAAGCACATCACCCATCCAGATCCTCTAGAGATTGTAATGGTCTTAAACCTTTTAGATACATTGCCTGTGACGGCTCAACAGATAAAGTTCTGGAGCAATTAAAACCCACTATTATCAAGAATCAAAAACATGATGTGGCATGAAAGAGTGGAATGAAAGACCTATGGGCCAGGTGAAACCTTATCAAACGAGAAAAGATTAACTAAGTTGTGAGGATGGTGTCATCTTGTGGGGAGTAAGGGTGGTCATCCCCGTAGCTAGAATTAAGTTATTACTTGATGAGTTTGTCAAAAATGAAGATGCTAGCTAGAAGCTAGGTAAGGTAACATGAAATAGATACAAACATTGAAAAGATTGTGAAACAGTGTGACCAGTAACAACTACAACAGAAGTTACCTGCTACAGTCCCTTTACACCCCTGGAAATGGTCAGGTCACCCATTGTTTGAATTCATGTACAATATTCCTGTTACCAGTGGACGCTCACTTGAACTGGCTGGAGATACGTGAGATGTAATCCACAACTTTCTATGCAACTTTCCACATCTATGAGAAACTGTGCCAGTACTTTGCTACCCATGGATTAACAGAAGTAATTGTTTTGGACAATGGAATGGCATCCACAATTGTTGAGTTCCAAAACTTCATGACATCCAATGGAATTAAGCACATTCAAGCAGCACCATATCATCCCTCATTTAATGGGCTCCTGGAATGCGCAGTTCAAACCTTCAAAGTTGGCATGAAGAAATTATCATTGGCATCGTTTGAAATAAAACTAGCAAGATTCCTGTTTGCTTACAGGACTACCCTGCATACGATCACTGGAATAACTTCTGCTGAGCTGCTGATGGGTCGGAGTGTTCTTTCATTCATTCGTGGGACATGGGCGTCACTGGCCCAGCATTTATTACCCATCCCTAGTTCCCTTGGAAGGCAGTTGAGAGTCAATCACATTACTGTGGCTCTGGAGTCACATGTAGGCCAGACCAGGGAAGGACGGCAGATTTCCGTCCCGAAGGGGCATTAGTGACTCAGATGGGTTTTTCTGACAATTGACAATGGTTTCACAATCATCAGTAGATTCTTAATTCCAGATAGTTTTTATTGGATTCAAATTCCACCATCTGCCGTGGCAAGACTCAAACCCAGATCCCCAGAACATTAACGGAGTTTCTGGATTAATAGTCTAGCGATAATACCACTAGGCCATCGCCTCCCCACTTAGGATCAGGTTGACCCTGTAGTTCCAAGTTTGGCGGGGAGGGTGGAGTCAAGGCAGAGTATGCAGAAAGGAACCATGTTTCATCAAGAGTCAAGAGAACGTTTGAGACAGATGATCCAGTGCTTGTAAAAAAGTTTGGGAATGGACCAAGTTGGCTCCCAGGTGTATTAGTGGCCAGAACAGTCCTGCGAAGTAGAAGTTCAGGACAAAATTATAAAGAAGCACTTTGATCATCTAAGAATACGAGTGTCGTCTCAAGGGCAAACATTGCAGCCTATTCCAATTGTGCCCGCCAGTAGTGTTGTCATTGGTCAAAGTAGGGAAGAGGCAAGTCAGCCCATTGCAGAACCAAGTGCTGATCCCAGTGAAACCCAGGAAAGAGTGGAAAGTGACGTGCTTGTACAAGAAGAGAGTCAGACTCAGGAAAGTCCAATCGAATCCACCTCTGCTGCTGAATCACAGCCACTTGAGCTACATCTTTCCCAGAGAAAGCGAAAGCCTCCCCACAGACTGAGTTACTAATGAGCTGTTAAAAATAGTTATAATTAATATTGTGTAAGTAGCTTAACTTTTCAAGATATTGTATAATAAGGAACTAAAGGAAGAGGGATGTAGTAGAGAACCCCTTTAAGGGTTGAGTGTCTGGAGTATCCTGCAATGTGGTCATCCAAAGTGGCAGGAACAAGTGAATCCCAGGGCTGGGCGTAGTCTTTTACCATCAGAATCGATCCCAGAGCGGCATGGAGAAGATGCATATTGAGGCAATCTGTACATAGTTTGAGCGAGTTAATAAATAGCTGTTGATGTTGTTAACCTGGTGGTTGCCAATCATTACCACAGGTATGTTTCTGAGTGGTAGGAATTGCATAGTGGAGTCCAAAAGGGT
Organism: Mustelus asterias; assembly: GCF_964213995.1. Taxonomy (NCBI): domain Eukaryota; kingdom Metazoa; phylum Chordata; class Chondrichthyes; order Carcharhiniformes; family Triakidae; genus Mustelus; species Mustelus asterias. The sequence continues at coordinate 6,346,203 of NC_135819.1, forward strand.
ATTTTTCTGATACTGCTTCTATTCACTGTATACATAAATCATTAGGATAAAAGGACTGGGATATTGCATTTTGTCAAACATCATAAACTAAACAATATCAGTAATTTATAGGTTTACTACAATAATCTCTCTAAAAAAAAAATTGATTATTCTATTCAATCAAGTTCTGTGTCCAATTTTACACTTGAAAATAAAAATGGAACAAACTAATTCTGAGGACCAAAGAAATCTGCAAGGGGATATTAATAAGAATAAACAAAAAAGTGGAACATAAAAATCAATCTGAATAAATGCTCGGTGATATACTTTCAGTAAAAATAATAAAAACCTTGAATGGAGGAAAGATGAGTGAAATAGAAGAGAAAAGATATTGGGGGCTCAGGTTCAAAAGACATTGAAAGCAGCACCTCATGTCAATAGAAGTATAAAATTGCCAATGGACGATTGTTTTAACGGTAATATAAAGATCATGTTCTAGTGGTGAATCTATATATAAAACATTAGTAAACACTATCTGAATTTTTTGGCTGGCAGTATGGGAAAGATGTTCAAGTAATGGAGAGGATACAGCACAGATTATGTCTGGTATGAGAAGATATAATTATGAAGAAAGACACATAAGCCAAGACTCATTCATGAAAAATTGCAATTTTGATAAATTAACAGGCTAAAATGTTTATACCCCAAACAAGAATCAGCACTGAAAGAGTTAAAAATCATACAAGTTTAAAAATCACATAAACTATTAGCTGCTAAAATTCTACAGAGAAACTCCTGATGATAAATCATTTGCCTTAGCTACAGGTAACAGTCAAGGACCATGGCTGCTTTAATTATAAGGTGCACACAATGTGCACACAAGAATTTAACTGAACACTATACACCTGCAGCTCATGTAATCACTGGTCAAACATATTTTAATCATACTTAAGCGTGGAAGTTCATGGACAAATAGAAACAAAATGAATGCTTGGTGATGGTATAATTAAGTAGGCATGCTCAAATTGTGTTTGAACAACTATACTCGTATGTTAAATTCCAATTATCGTTGTGAATGGACATAGATCATTTTTAAACAAATGTACACCTTTGATTGGTAGGTGTTAATTGCTTGTAGTTGAGCCAAAGGGTATAATTGTCATTGTATTTCCTTGCTTGGAGAGTCTGTAAGCCCCTGTGGCCAGCAGACTGTCTTACTATAGCTTGAATAAAGATCTTGAATCCTTGAGTGTTGTCTGGTCAGTTATGAGGAGTGAGGTACACTATAGTTGAACAGTTGTGAAACTCTTTCATGACAGACGAGGGAACGTTGGAGGGAACTTTGCCCCATTAAGAGCTTTCAAGTCAATCATGAATTAGCAGCAGTGTCTAAGTCAGAAGGTTGCAGGTTCAGGTTCCACTGCAGAAACTTTAGGATAATTTAGGTTAATAGTTTAATTGAGCCCTGCACTGTCGCAACTGCCGTCTTTCAGATATGACATTAAACTGAAGCCCCGTATGCTCTCTGAGTTGAAAGTCAAAGATCCAAGGACATTAATTAAATATATGCAGGGGAGTTCCTCAACCAACATCACTGAAAGAGATTCTCTGGACATTACTGTTTGTGGGATCGCGTTGTGTGCAAATTGACTCCTTTATTTCCCATATTACAATCATGATGACATTTCAACAAATGTATCTAATTGGTGCTTTATAAGTTAAGTTGTCTCTTTCTCTCAGTTTCAGCATAACACATGTTAAATTCAGAATACTCTCTCTGCACTGCTTAGAAGCTGACATGCAAGGTTAAGACAGTGCTTAATGTACCCAATGTGTGATACAGTTAAAAGTTTCACTCACTATTGTTTGACTGTAGTCCTCACCTCTGTGCAATCTGGGAGGGGGTTCACTTCTGTGGCCCACCATGGAGATTTGACTATGCTGCCTGTGAGTGTTCCCTTCATGTGGAACTCTTTCTTCAGGTAGACGAGCAAGCTCTGAAATGAAGCACACTAGGGGGATTTATTATAAACATGGAAGTGTGGGATAGCAACTGTTGTTCTCTCACCTTGCAGCTACCATTATCATTATGTTGCATTTTTTTAATAAATCAAGCTAAACAATGATCTCCAAAAAACAAGGTATAGCAACCACCAAAAATGAGAACTGCAAACAGTTCCTGACATTGGTTCATAATTTTATTGATCCTTCTTGTAAGAGTTAACACTTGCTGCAATGCAGACAACAACCTGGCAAAAAGTCTGCAATTTCTTTTGAAATTTGTTTCTTTCTTTTGAAGAAACTCTTGGATTTCCATGTCATTTTCATGAAATCAATCATGGTTCCTTGTTTCTTGAAGGACTGATCTCAACCCCTGCTGCAACAGATTTCTTGGATTCCCTGATGACCAGGTTACAAACGCTGCACATAGAGAGGCCTACAACACTCTGCAAACCAACCTTTGAGTCATTGGAAAATAGTGGACAGTGCTCACTGAGAGGATATATATGTATGCATATTTGAAAGCTATGAGAACCTTCTAAGCCTTGAGACCTGCATTTGGACCTCCTATAGTGGTGTGGATACCATTAAAATCTTCATATGACACAATCTCACTCATGGATAGAGTCCGCACTGCGCCATTGCTCAGAACACTTTGAGAACCTACTTCGTGTCTAGAAGATGGTGGAGAATATATCTGTTATGATGGCCACTGGAGATCATGGATAGATCTCCCCATAGGCTTCATTGAATAGGAGCTCCATTATTAGGAGAGTGGAGGCTCGCCCAGTAGGGAAGGAGCAGGGGGCAGAGGTGGGGGGTTTAAAACCAGCTGGCTCCACTCAGGCCGGCAGTTGATAGACTTGGTATTGATCTGCACTCTGTCGACATTGAACAGCACTCAGAGATCACTGTAAATAAAAGGGTGATTGGTGACGGACGACTGGCCGTGGTAGGATTATTACATAAGGGACAAGGATGGGATGAAACATTACTGGATGAAGAAAGACGAGCTCAGTATTGAGGATGGCATCATCAGCATCTGGGGTTCACAGATAGTTGTCCCTCCCCCAAGGGTGATGTCCGATACTTATGGAAGTACCCCATAGCCACCCTGGGATTTCAAAGATAAAAATGCTAGCCAGGAGCTACATATGGTGGCCTGGCCTTGACACAGACATTGACAGTGTAAGTCATGCCAGGATAATCAAAATCTCTCCCCCTCCCCATCCTAAGCCTGCCTACATCCAGGGGAGTGGCCCAGGTGTGAGTGCATGTAGACTTCGCAGGGCCCCTTTTGGGCTTCATGTTCTTAATTATGGTTGACCATGCATTCCAAATAGTTGGAGATACATTGTATGAACTCTACCACTTCCCATGCTACCATTAAGAAACGACTACAAAGTTTCTGCAGGCATGGGATACCTGAAGCCCTGGACTCTGACAATGGCATTGCCTTTCCAAGCACCAAGTTTCAAGTCTTCATTCCTTCCAATGGAATCAAACACATTAGGACAGCACCCTATCACTCATCATCAAATTGGTTAGCCGAACAAGCGTTGCAGGCTTTTAAGCTCAGCATGAAGAAGCAACCAGCACCATCCATAGAGACCAAACCAGCACGATTTCTATTCAACTGCAAGACCAGCCCTCACATAATGCCAGGAATCACCTCAGCGGAATTATTAATGGGATGGAAACTTCGGACAAGGTGAATCCGACTATTCCCAAATCTGGTGGGGAGGGTGGAGTCCCAACAAGAGACCAAGAAGAAACAAAATTCTGAAAGGACAGACAGAAGATTCAATATTCCAGCTGAGGTCTAATTAATGTCTTGCATGATTTCAACATAAGCTCTTTGTTCCAACAAAAAGAGAAATTGCTGGAAAATCTCAGGTCTGACAGAGTCTGTAGAGAGAGAATAGAGCCAACTATTTTCGAGTCAGGATAACTCTTCATCAGAGTTGAAAATAAGGAAAATAGGACAAGATTTATACTGACATCTGGCTGTTCACCCTCCCCCAGAAGAACGCCCTGCAGCTGCTCTGTGACATCTTTGATCCTGGCACCAGGGAGGCAATATACCATCCTGCAGAGCAAATCACAGTGAATGTGTTTCCTTACCTTGCCCATCACAATATGTGTTGTATGTTGCCCTCTTTGTAGGTCAAACCAAATAAACAAACTCAGATTAAGTCAGGACAAAGTAAAAGGGGCAGCTCCCCAAAAGGAGGGGGAACAGCCTGAACAGAAATCAAAGTACAAAGGAAACTTAAAAACATCAAATTAAAATGTGATTGTCAGGATCAATAATGCACCCCAACCCCTGCGGTGCCGAACGGGCGCAGAAGGCGTCAACTTTTTTTAGGATTTCAGAATGCCAAAAGCAGTGCTATAAGCCAAATTACGTTGTGGTAAATGAGACCAAGGTGCACCTTGCAAATGCTTCAAAGACCAGCTGTAAAGACAGCTCTCTCTGGCTTAAACTGACCAACCAGGTGGGAGCAGGAGGCTGTTGACAGAGGCAGCTGGCGTACAACAAATAGAAAAGCTACCTACAAGTTGGCAGGATCTGAAGAAGAGTTGGGCAGTCCTTCTAGTTAAGATTTCCCCCTTAACCAATGCAGATATTGTTATTAGTTATAATTAGATATAGTCCTTGGGTGTCAGAGTAGAGTTAAGAGAGGAATCAGGAGGGCAAAAAGGGGACACGAGATTGCTTGGCAGATCAGGCAAAGGAAAATCCAAAGAGCTTCTGCAAATATATAAAGGGCAAAAGAATAACTAGGGAGAGAGGGCGTCTTAAGGATCAACAAGATCATATATGTGCGGAGCCACAAGAGATGGGTGAGATCCTAAACGAATATTTCTCATCAGTATTTACTGCTGAGAAAGGCATGGATGTTAGGGAACTTGGGGAAATAAATAGTGATGTCTTGAGGAGTATACATATAACAGAGAAGGAGGGGCCAGAAGTCCTTAAGAGCATCAAGGTAGATAAATTCCTGAGAACCTGATGAAGTGTGTCCCAAGACATTGTGGGAGGTTAGGGAGGAAATTGCAGGTCCCCTAGCAGAGATATTTGAATCATCAACAGTCACAGGTGAGGTGCCTGAAGATTGAAGGGTGGCAAATGTTGTGCCTTTGTTTAAGAAGGCCTACAAGGAAAAGCCTGGGAACTACAAGCCAGTGAGCCTAACGTCTCTAGTGGGTAAGTTGTTAGAAGGTATTCTGAGAGACAGGATCTACAGACATTTAGAGACACAAGGACTGATTAGGGACAGTCAGCATGGCTTTGTGAGAGGAAAATCATGTCTCACGAATTTGATTGAGTTTTTTTGAAGGGGTAACCAAGAAGGTAGATGAAGGCAGTACAGTCAACTTTAGCAAGGCCTTTGACAGGATACCGCATGGTATGTTGTTGCATAAGATTAAATCTCACAGGATCCAGGATGAGGTAGCCAATTAGATACAAAATTGGCTTCATGACAGAAGACAGAGTGGTTGTAGAGGGTTGTTTTTCAAACGGGAAACCTCTGACCAGCCGTGTGCCTCAGGGATCGGTGCTGGGTCCTTTGTTATTTGTAATTTATATTAATGGTTTGGATGAGAATTTAAGAGGTATGGTTAGTAAGTTTGCAGATGAAACCAAGATTGATGGCAATAGTGAACAGTGAAGAAGGGGATCTAGGATTACTAACGGGATCTTGATCAATTGCGCCAGTGGGCTGATGAATGGCAGATGGAGTTTAATTTAGATAAATGCGAGGTAATGCATTTTGGTGGATCAAACCAGGGCAGGACTTACTCAGTTAATGCTAGGGCATTGGAGAAGAGTTCTAAAACAAAGAGATCTAGGGGTACAGGTTTATAGCTCCTTGAAAGTGGAATCACGAGTGGACAGGGTGCTGAAGAAGGCATTTGGCATGCTTGGTTTTATTGGGATGCCTTGTTGAAGTTGTACAAATCATTAGTAAGGCCACACTTGGAATACTGTGTACAGTTCTGGTCACCTTATTATAGAAAGGATATTATTAAATTAGAAAGAGTGTCGAAAAGATTTACTCAGATGCTACCGGGACTTGAAGGTTGGAGTTATAAGGAGAGGCTGGATATACTGGGACCTTTTTCCCTGGAGCGTAGGAAGCTTAGGGGTGAACTTATGGTGGTCTATAAAATAATGAGGGGCATAGATAAGGTAGATAGTCAAAATCTTTTCCCAAAGGTAGGGGAGTCTGAAACCAGAGGGCATAGGTTTAA